>NC_059191.1:600000-830768 GCF_020631705.1 Daphnia magna
AAATCATTGGATTAGGGCCGACTCTAAGAAGAGCCGGTTTAGACGTTGTCACTGCAGTTGCACTAGTAGTTGATGGCAGAGGTTTGACAGTTGTTGGTCTGGGACAGCAAACGCTCCAAATGGGCGGTGGCTGGAGCAAACTAGGCCACCAATTAAGCCAATCTTCAATCATTCCTGATTGTTTTTGCACGGTGTCGTCGACATTTTGGTGAGTAGAAAGCCTTCCGACAATTGGTTGTGAATTGTAACAAGGTCGGCATAATGGCGGGATGGATGGGCGGTTGATGGGACGAAACGGTGGGATCCAGGGCTGTTGCTGGAAAGGAATAATCAGCGGGACAGGTGGATAGCCGAACTGGCTTTGGCGATTATTTGTAGGATCTGGATTTCTTAAGCGGATCCCGTAGCTTCCGAACGTGGGGTCCGATACCGGGGCAGCATGAGCCACGGAAGCTACGCCAATTAAAACTATGTACTATATACACAATTAAAAGAAAAATGAGTTAAACTGTTTGTTTTTTTTAATACAAATTTTCTAGGTTCAACTTACGGAGAGAAGAGGTGCCATTTTTCACCGGCATCGGACGACTTGCAGACTGATAATGACGACCTTTGCTACTGGATGTTGGACCTTTATATACGTAGAGGGTGGATCTAGCGTCTCCATTGCGGACGATGCAATCCCCGATCGAAAAGATTTTACGGTCATTGACAGGTGAACCCCAGCAAAATCCACCCCAACTCGGTCTTTGCCCTTTTAATCCCAAAGGATTTTACATAACCACAGCCACTGACAATGGCAGTATCCGGTAAAGTTCATTTATCCCATTTTTCTAAATTCTTTTAAAACGATTAATTCTGCAGGGACCAGTTGGATAACTTTTCAAAAGAAATGGTCAAGTAAGAGTATAAAATTTTGTATTCTTCTTATGACATAATAGATAATGATATGAGCGGGTTACATGGGAATTGACGAGTTGTTACGAAATACAGCAATTATTTTGATTTTCTTTTTGCAGTTAGATGGCGATAATGGGCATGATGACAATACGTGGCATTCTTCCAGATTCTGTGTCACCAAAAATTCCCCTATCTAATGAAAAATCATCTTCTGGCTTGGCTCGAAACGCCATCTCGTCCTCCGCGAATTCGTTTCCGACATTTAGTTCGGGCATCACGAAATGCGGTCCATCCTATCCGTCGCACAACGTATGAATCGTGTTTTAGAAAAAACCATTTAATCAATTTTACCTGCTCAGAAGCCTTGATAGTGGCGGCATTGTGGAGCGACTGGAACACCAAGGTCATGGAAGGAGTTATTTTGTTCCTCAGAGACTCTTTAGAGATTGTAGGACGAGGCAGTCCGTTGGCCAAGAGTGCCATCAGCAACAAAGATATGGACACTGTCTGGGTAGGTGGAAAGAAACAAAAGTTGTTCAGCTTTGTTGACTAATTATGCTCTGTTTTCTTCCAGCTCAAGGTTAGAAGCCCCCAGAAGAGAGGTACGTGTAAGTATTTGGAACACACGAGGACGTGAACTTGAAACACAACAAGCCAAAAAAAAAAAAAAAAGAATTGCGCGCCATTCAAGTGAAAGTGCCTCTGGCCGAGTTCGAAGGCACGTACGGAAAACGTGTTTCTAACCGTGAAAAAAAAAACATCGTGCGTTGGTCACCAAGGACTCTTCGGTCAGTTGCACGTATTTTGTCTAGCGCCAAATAACAAGAAAATCGAGTAAGAAACTTTGTTTACCTTAAACATTTTTCTCGAGCTAGTTGAGTAGATTCACGAACGTGGCTGGGACGAGTGGATTGCAACGACCGACAGTTGTGACGCCAAAGAGAGGTCTGATCTCGGTTGGAGGATTGCTTACGCTTATTTAGTAACGGCCGTTATTACCGAGATGGCCTCGCCTTGACTTTTCTTTTGGGCGGATCCAGAACAACAAACAAAAATGTTTCCGGACTTCCTATTGAACGACTCTCTCTTTTTTTCGTTGGCCATCATGGTCGTATTTAAGCATTTATAACTAATTCATACATTACGTTTTTTAGTTTTATTTTAACTGCTTTTCATGTCTATGTTTTCTAGGCCAATTTTTGAAAATGCAGTCTGAGTAAATGGCTTTTGAATTCTACAAAATATTTTGAATTTTGGTTTTAAAAATTTAAGTAAAGATCCCCCAAAAAAAAAAAACACCTTGAAAACATGTAGGCCATACGCAGGCAGCGTGACTCACACATGCAAAACATCCAAAAATATGAAGGCTCGTCTTCAATAATGGCAAGGACTACGTGCTGGGCAGCTGGTCGGATGACTCCAAAGCATAAGTGCGTGGCGTTTCAATAGCAATGTCAGGGACATCCTCCGATGTTGGCATTAGATGGCGTATCAACTGAACGAGAATCGGTAAAAGACATGAAAGATTTAAAAACTGAAATTGACTTTAATGCTTTTTCTTTCTAGATTTCAGCTATGAAATCTTATCAAAATTGTCGTGACCAGACTCACGCTGCTCCATGTCCAACTTTGAATTTTGGGATCTGAAGTACCCGACTCGCTATGTGACGGCTTGCGCGTCACTGCATTAGCTTAAAAGGTAATCAAAGTCGTGGCGACGTGTAACAAATTCATTTCTAATTCTCTTGCGCTAAAACCGGGTAGAACACAAGGAAACTTCAATTTAGACTTGATATCCACTACAATGACGAAATCACTCTCAGTGACCTTACGTAAGCTATTGCATAGTTATTTAATCATCGCCTTTTCCACTACATAATGCCCCTTACACATGTTCCTTTCATTTTACCAGTTGAAACAAGTTTCGCGGTACTGTAATACCAAGAAGAATAACGTTTGTTTTGTGCGACCCAAGTTACACACCGAACGCAAAAAATAATCAGCCAGGCTAAATTTAACGATATATCCCTAATTCTAAATTTTACGTAGGCTTGGCTGCTTAATTCTACGCATGGTTCAGGATCGAGTGAATATTTGTCAAGTAAGTTTGGGTTGAATTCGATCAATTATCTTCAACGAGTTTTGTTAAAATATGTGAATTGTATTAACAGAAACGACAAGACATGAGGTAGGGACTCCTTGGAAGATGTAGGGCACCTTGAAGTTGCGTGTTTAGATGTCTAGAAACATTCAAGATTTCACCGAAGATCTAGTTGCTGCTACGATGTTATCTCTTACATGGGTGAGTGGCTGCTGTTCATAGAAAGCTTGATTTAACTTCAAGAGCCACCACTTGTTCATAAATATTTTCTTCCATGGTCTTTAGTTGGCCCGATTGTTCATCGATGTCTTGCACTTCGTTCGTGGGCACAACACTCGGAATTTCGCCTACTTTACTCAAGAAATATAAAGAAATGGTGATTCAGTAATCATAAAAATATTAACTAATGCTATTTCCTAAATTTACCATTGATAAGGAAACGGAGCAAAAACGAAGACAGCTGATTGAATAACTTTATGCGTGGAATGAGAAATTGCATTGCGCATTTTATTCGGAAAAACATTTTTCACAGAACAATTTGAATCTAACGTCCACTTGCAAGTCACTTCACAAAATGAGGAGAGAATGCGGTACATATTGCATCAGAATTATGAAAATTTCTCATGTTTTTTTTTTCCCTTCCAGCGCCGCCGTTTTGAGTTACATAAGCCTCCTGGTGAGGAGCTGAATGTGATACCAGGAAAATTATTATACGCCTCTTAATTCGAACAACCATCTTTTGAAGGTAATAACCTCTTTCGACATTTCCCGGTTGACCTACGTACGACAGTCGTGATACGAAGTGGTTCTGTTAGCCTAACAACATTATAACAACTACTACATGAAACACGCTTGATGTCAGGGTTGAGATCCAATGTCTTGTTTATTTTCAAAAAGAATTTATTTTATTATTTTTCTGCAGGTCTTTTAAATGGACTGAAAATTGCATTGAAAACATGACATTCATGGCAGGTGTATTTTGGTATTCTGTAAATGAAATGTATAACGAAGATTTTCTTTGAATTGATCAGCTTCAGATTGGGTTGTCCAGCACTGTCTGATGGTGTGGGATCTTCCGCGCTCGTTTCTTCCGCTTGTACGTATCCACGTTTAAGTCAATCAAGTCCCTAGTTGGATCCAATAACGCGTGATTATTTTAATTGCCTTAAAATACGTGAATTAACCATTGATTGATAAACATATGTAGTTTTATTGGCCAGAATTTTAATACTTTTTAACGACGACATTAGACATAAAATATTTCATCATTTCAGATTATCTAAAAGATTAAGTATCCGGTCACGGGCAACAACTCTTACTCATCGTCGAGTCCTGGCTGTGACTCTATCAATTCCGGATGAATATTATTAGGATTCTGGAGAGTTCTCTTCTTCCTTTTTATCAATTCGTCATCAATGTCCAAGTCCAACTCGATCACGTCTTCGACAGGTAACGGTTGCGGATGAAAAATAACCGGTTCAGCCATCAAATGTATGGATGGATCAAATGGGCGAGGTTCTTCACTTAATACGTCCACAATCACGTCCGCATCCCTTACAAAACAGAAGCAATGACAATTAAAATCGTATTCGTGTGTTGCAACAACGGGTAACATTATAATTACTCATCAAAAAGAATCTGTTGCGGAAAGGTAAACGGGATTGTGGAAGGCGATCTCACGTCTCGTTCGTATTCTGGTTCCTCGACGGTAACCTCTTCTTCCCTATAGCCAATGATATTTAACTCAAGTCTCCTTTGAAATTTCAGATTTGTTTGGGATAAAAATCCTTTACTTGGACGGAAAATCTGTTAAAGGTTCATCCATCTTATGGAGAGACGAGTCCGGGTGGTGTTGTTCCCGAGAAACATCCACGTTCACATCATTTTCACTAAAATTGAACAACGGTTAGGCTGAACGAATCATGGTCGAGGAATTCTATGTATACTTGTCATTGAAAGACGATTCCTGGATTTCATCATGATGGTGTGGAGAGGTTTTCACGTCTCGATTATTATCCTGTTCTTCAGTTTCAACGTCTACTACCTCCTCCCTACAGGTGAATTGCCAGCATTTACTTTTCACGTATCAAAGTTATAAGAAAACTGTTGTATTTACTCGGATGCTGGATGACTTGGTAGTTCGGGAACTGGATCGGCATCGAAGGCAAGCGAAATTTCATCAGCTGGCATCTCCTCAGACCGAACCAAATCAACGCATCTACTTGTAAAGGAAATCACGGTGAGTCGCTATTATTCATAGATGATTTAAATATCAGAATCATACTCTGATGATTCACATTCTTCGATTGGGTCGACTCCAACTGTGAGTTCGTCAGAACTCGGCTGCGACTCAGCAATTTGTTTTCTGTGTCGATTAACCTCAATCCTGTAAGTCAAATGAAAACAAAAAAATTAGTTCAGCCGAATGGCGGTGCCCTGAGTCACGACCTACGTACTCGTTTTGATCCGGTTTTGCCTCGGCCTCAGATTTTAACCTTGGACTAGTCTCTTCTTTGTCTTCTCGACGTCTGGCACGGCTCAAAAATCCACCCATAATTAATCTAAAGATATTCCGTTCTATCAACCTCTTTGTTGAGAAAATTTTTTAGCGGAAATTGAACTGTTTACTCTTCTAGTGGTGATTGAAATGATGAAATGGGCACAGAAAGCTCATCCGTTGATGGCTCCAGCGGATGAAGAGGCCAACACCCAACGATGGCAACGGCACAGAGCACGAAGCTCAACTGTGAATTGAACTTACTATACTTTACGCAGTCAAAGTAGGATGGCCAGTTTCGAATTACAAGAAATGTAAGAAAAAAGAAAAAAATAACTTACCGGAACGTACGTGCATCTCATGACAATACCACAGCTGGAAACAGGTTTTTTAGGTAAACTTAAAGCAAAAGTTTTCTTTTCTTTTACTTGACCACAAGGCCAACGTTGAAATGAATCCCTATTGATTTCCTCGGGTCATTTTTATAGTGTTTTTTGAAAGCGCAATATTCGACGTTTTTAATCGTAAGTAGCGACACAAAGTTATCTTCTGTAGCGTACATTTCTGTATTGGTTTCTAGGAATGAATAGTCATGTTTGGAACCCACCCCAGACCCACCCAGCATTTCTGTTGAACTGAGATTAGATGGGATCTTCTTTGAAAAACAACAATTAATGAATTAATTGCGGATAGTTTAGTATTTTGAGTATCTGAGGCTCTGAGAACGATTTGAGATTTCCCACCGAGTTTGCTCGACCCGAAATGATTTATTTATGTTGGCAACGTCCAAAAATTGCGATGTGTCAAATGTCGTCAGCTATTCTTTTGATTTTCATTTTTTGATCGAGCCTTTTGTCAATTTTAACCGGTGAATAATTCGTCAACGATCACTATGAGTTCTGCACAGGAATTAAGAGGAGATGCTGCTGCGAAAGTGAATTTTCCGCTTTATGCGGTCGATATGTTGACCGACCGACATTTTGTCGTTGCCGGTGGAGGTGGGGCAGCCAAAACAGGAGTTTCAAACGGATTTGTACGTTCAATAGAATGATGAAAATGTTGATTGAATAACAATGAAAAAAAATTTGCAGGCAATTTACCAGCTAACCTTCAATGGAGAACAATGTGTGGCCACTCAAGTTGGGAAACATGACACAGGAAGTCGTGCAGTCATGAACTGCACCTCCTACGAGGATACCAAATCCAAGTGCAAAAAACTTTACTTTGTTGCTGGGCTAGATGACCATTCCCAACTCTATTTCATCAATAAAAAGTTCGAGATTGCTAGAAGCTACAGTTACAGTGATCAAAATGAAAATGGTATACATCACTGAGATCTGAATATTTGACATTTAATTGCCTAGTTTTTCCTTTCTTAGAAAAGAGTCCAGATAACTCTGTTAGGAAGAGAAAACCATCTGAAAAGGAAAGTGACGGCAATTCAATCAAATCTCCAGAGTCTCTTCGAAAAGGATTACTCAGCCAGAGAAGATTAAGAATGTTAGCGCATCCATTGGATAGCATAAAAACAGACATGAGGTAAGTAAACATTTGCATGTCTTCTAGATTTGGCATGTATATGAGATTTTTTGCAACTTAGCCCAGCAGAAGAGTCCTTCCAAAAAGTAGTGAGAATCAGTTCAAATGGCAAACTGATGGCAACTGGTGGATGTGATGGCTACATCCGTCTGTGGCAGTTTCCTTCCTTGAAACCGTTGAGGGACATCAAAGCCCATGAAAAGGAAGTTGACGATATCGATTTTAGCCCTGATTGTCAAAAAGTACTGCAACTGGTTCAAATTCAATTTTTTGACGTTCAACTTTAATGACATCGTTCAATTCCAGATTGTTAGTGTATCGAAAGATGGTAGTGCGTTTGTCTGGAATACCAAAGATGGCAACAAGCTATGTCAGCTTGAATGGAGCCGTCCAGAAGATGCAAAATACCTATTTAAGCGATGCAGGTAGAAAATGAAAAATAAAATAAAACGTGGTGGACCATTTGACGTGTTCACAGAAGCTTTAAATGACTTTTAAATTTAATTTCAGATTCTCGGAAAGTGATGGTGATGGTCAACGACCACGGCTGTTTACCATCACCAACCCAATCAAATCGAAACTACCCAGCTTTCTTCAACTATGGGACACGTCCAGTTTTCTCCTCATCAAAAGTGTTCCCTACAATCTTTCACCCATATCTGCTCTAGCGACGAGTCCATGCGGAAAATTCGTGGCGATCGGCTCCATGTTTGGCGGATGTATTGACATTTACACTACATTCAACCTAAAGGTAACTTTGAGTCAAAATAATTCTTGTAAAAAATGTGAAGTCATTGCATAAATTATTATTATTATTATTTTTACTCTTGGGTTTCAGTTAGTTAAACATATCGAAAATGCTCATTCGAATTTCATTACGGGGTTAGCCTTCGTTCCTTGTCACATGGAGATTGGACAGAACATTACGGGACTAAGCGAAGGAGCTGTTGTCAGCATTTCCGTTGACAATCAGGTTATACATTTTATTATTGTTTACATTGTATTATGATGAACTTTAACGCAAAATTTGTCAATAGATCCGCGTCCACCGAATACCTCACCGGCAACATTTACTTCCTCTTTGGGCTGCTTTACTCGTCATCGTCGTTGTCGTTTGCCTGGCTTTCACTTTTTGTAGTTACCTGGGTCTCTGAAAAAGATAAACTCAGAAAGAACTGAATAACCAAAAATATTGAAAAAAAGATTACACGTTGGATATCAATCACCATAACGACTACCTATCTTATCACCTAAACTGCAAGATATAGGTAGTTGGCCATATAGATAACCAAAATCATGAAAAGAAAATTTCTGCAGGTAAGATAAAGTTACAGTCAGTTATTGTGAACGAGTGTGGGGGACCAATGCTATTTCAGCCATTCACCTAGAATTTTTTTATTTCACTACTCTGCTGTTTTCTCTGGACGAGCCATGGCAGATCAACGTCAGTCTAGAAAAAACGATTATGAAGAAATTCCAGGACAAGTTATCATGATGAAAACACTTCCTTCATTCCATTATTCCTTAGATGATGATGGAACGGCGGTAACCATTCCAGGTTCCCGAGGATTTGTGCCTCCACCAATTCTTCTCCAGCGGTCACCACCCAGCTACGGCGAAACCTCGACTTCTCGACAAGTGGCAAATCTGGATGGACATGTACAATCGGAGGATCAAGGAGTGAGGCCTAAATCATCCCTGTTGCCGGTAGCTGGACTGTCTTCTGAAGAAGGCTATAAGAGCCAACTTTCGTCCAGTGCTTTCGATGAGTTTATCATTGAAGGTTACGAACATGTCACGTACGAAACAAGTCAGTGCATCTTTTTTAATCGCTTAAGTGATTTGATAACAAACTATTTCAGGTTTTAAAAAAATTTTCGCTTAAACTGATCTCACAGTATTAGATCTTTGTATTTCAGTTCGTTTGGTAACCGGCATACCGACGCTATCTCAAACTGAAGATAACAATCTGACGACCTTTCTGGAATAGTTGAGGAAAATAGTATAATTTTATTATTGTTGCAGCTTTGATCAAACCGCCACCACCGGAACCTATTTCCGGAGATGGAGACTCGTCGTCCAGACGTGGAAATGCTGCAGTGCCGAATATTGACGATCTCACAGCAAGGGATGCAGTGCTTTCTTACGTATCCCAGAATCGCTGTTGGGGCTTGGCGTGTGCACGAGAAATGACGATCATGGACATCACAGCTTCTTCTGCCTTTCACGTAAACTTTTTTTGAAAATTTCTAATCGTAATGATGAGCGGCACAGTAGAATGATATTGTTTCTCTTTGCAGTATAATTTGGAAACATGTACGGAGAAGAGAACTGCTGTCTGGATTCATGAACCATACACTGGGCAAGTGATTGATTCAGCTGACAGAGGGCCTTCACCCAAACCATGGGATGTCCTCGTAGTTCCTCCGAATCCATACAGGGTAAGAGGATAGTTGGAGCCAAACAATTAGATAAATTAAGACAAATGACTACAATTTAAGGAAGGCCAAATAGTTGTGGAAGTACCTCATTCTGCCCGGGTCGTTAATTGCTACGATTGTTCTACGATGGGTAGGAGAAGATGTTGGAGCTGTTTCGGCAATGGAGAAGTAAATTCGACAGTCAATTATTTAAGGCCAATGACTTGACACGTCTTTCTTGGGTGAGCAGATTCAATGCAACGCTTGTAACGGCACAGGGAAAATACTGGAACAAGAAAGTGGAGGTGCATCCGAAGCTCAGAGGGCAAATGCTCCAGTCATACCTAAGGCTTGCTATCAATGTGGCGGAGGAGGCAAGCGCCGTTGTGTCGTTTGCTTGGGACCGGGCCAACTTCCTTGCAAAACCTGCTTGGCACGCGGTCAACTAAAACTGTCGCTTCAATTGACCGTGTCTTGGAGATTGTACAAGTCGGATCGTATCGTGGAACGTACAGCTGTGCCGGAATTGCTGATCCGCTCCGTACAAGGCCGTGTTGCCTTTGATGAAGAGAAAGCTGCGGTCTGGCCCATTAATTTCTTTCCGGATGAGGCAGTAAATCATGCATCCCGTGAACTTTTAGATGAACATCGTGCACGCCTCTCATCGGAGAAAACCATAGCTCAGGTTTCGATTCAATTCCAGTTTATGCAATCGAATGCTAAAATGTTACCATAAATTCAACCTTTAGCGTCAGTCGGTGCGAATGGTCCCTGTCCATCAGGTGGCTTACGTCTGGCGTAATTATCGTGGCTTCTTCTACATCTACGGTTACGACAACCTCGTCCATTTTCCGGATTACCCACAAAAAGCTTGCTGTGGTTTGTCCGAATTGCTGAGCTGCAGCATTCAATAGTAAGTAGAATTAGTTAGTCACCTACTGTTTCAAAAGGAGGTCAAATTGCATGCTGAAATGGCCATAAAATAGGATCCATTTCCACTACGTTGTCCTTAATGTATGTTGACTATGCTCACGATATAACCAATAGTTACTGAACTCTGTGACCAGCACTGCTTCATAGTAAATAGATCAAGTTAACTGGCGAAACATGTTTTTTTTAATGTGGGCGAGTAACCATTTTCGTAATGGTTCGTAATTGGCTTTTCTTTTGTAATGTTATTTTTTACGTATCGTGACCATCGTGCAGTTACCAATGCAATTACGTGTCAATTAAAAATTAATTCCTTAAAATTATTTCAATTACCATGTCCTGAAGCGTCAGGTTAATATAAAATCAAGATTATTTCGTACTTTCCTTTTTCATGTAATCTTGGGTACGGCTAATACAATTTCTTTTTAAATTTGAAAACAAGACAACAGGGAAACTAAAGGAAATAAAAGTAACCAAACGAAACCTGTAGGAGTGGAGCGGGTTGGTTTGCCATGTGAATTAATTTTAATTATTATTTTTTCTCAATTTAATAGAAATATCAAGAGCACAACTGGAACGTTGGCCCGACTTCCAAAAAAAAGCTGCTTGATACTTATTTATCGCTCTTCGATAATGAGTGTTTCCTGCGGCACTAATTTCAGTTGACGCAGAGTCTCCGTCGAATCGACGGCTGTGAGCTGTGAAATTTCAAATAGAAAATTTTAATTTATAAGGCGCTTACTCGAGAAATATCTGTAAGTTACATCTTTGCGCGGCCAGCTAGATAAGACTTTAAAGTCGTTATGAGGGTAGCCTTCGACAAGCAGGTAATCTAGCAGGACTTGTAGCGGTTCATCGGCCCGGAACCGACGCGTCGATGTTTTGCCTTCAGGTAGACGAAAACGGATACATGTGATGTTGCCAGCAGATTGGTCGGCGGACGGCTCAGCTGGTAACCGCTTCAAAACTTCCAGTCTCCGCATTTCCTTTTGCTGCTGGGTAAATTCAATTAATCTCTTCTCCTGTTCCTCTTTAACTCGCTGCTCCTCCTCTTGCCGTTGCTTGACTGCTTCTCCTTGCCGCTTCAATTCTTCTTTGGCTCTACATAAAAATACACGATATGGGCCGATGTAAGGTTAGAAAACAAAATGAAGGTGTGCAACATACCGATCGGCTTCTAAAGACAATTGATAGGCTTCATCTTGCTCACGCTTCACCGTTTCTCTGGCCGAACGCTCATCTTCCTCGGCTATTTCAACCCGTTGTTGTTCGCTAAACATTTCAGCAGCATGCAATAATTGTGTCATCATCTCGTCTACATTGAGGCTTCCCGGAATCATGGCAAGGACTTCGTTGGTCGCCCGACTGCGTGTCACAATCAGCAATAAGGGTAATTTATCCACTTCGAAATTCCTGAGCGTCCTAGAAGCCAGACTATCAAAATGACGAGCAATAGTATTCAATAACCTAGACCGTAATGAAGAGAAGTTATCAATCAATTGTTCACGCAACATTCAATTGGGAAACTAAACACACCGCAGTCGATTAGAGGTGGCTGTCAGATCCCAACCCCAGATAATAAAGTTTGCTGAGAGAAAAGATGCAATCGATTCTGAACAAAGCACTTGCGTGCAAAAGACGTTGCTCGAGACGGAACCGTCGTGATGCAAGTAAACAGCAAGTAGCTTTCTCTGTTAAAATTTCCAAATGAACGATTAAAAACGGTTGGAAAGTAGTACGATGTTTGTATACATACATCGCGAGCCGGTTGGTGACAAGCTTCTTTCATTGCATCGTCTAGCGACCCTGAAAAAAATGTCGGGTGACAGGGGCCATAGCGTTGTTCAAAACCTTCGGCAAAGTGAATGGCTGCCATTGTCTCATCTTCGATGCCCTCCGGCACTAGTTAACAGGAAATGTGTTAAGAAAAATCTGTCAATTTTCAAATGTTTTCTCGACTTATTTTATTCTCACTTAGTGGCTGCGGGCGTGAAGGGATCAGCTCACGAAATTCGTCTTCCATTACGACATCAGAGGCATCTTCATATTCATCAGCCGTGCTTCCATCATCCGAGACAGGTTCACTATTACTGCCTCCTGGTACAGGTACAACTTCAGGTGGTCGATTAATCTCTTTAACCAACTCTTTGACAGTAAGATCATGCATTAGATTGATTCCAGACGCTCCTAGTACCAGCTTAAAAAATAATAAGAGCTTATTTACAAACATTAAAGAAAAAAAAGTTTCTGAGAATACCTACATCATCTGTAATTAGTGGTGGCCAACCAGTCCATGATTGATTGCGTACGGGAATGCCGGTCAAATCAGATACATCACGTTTGACTTCTAATAACGTTTTCGTGCCAGGGAAATTGATGGTATGTGTCTGATTGTGCGTAATGTCAAATATGCTGAGCCTGTAGGTTTGGGTCATCCGAGCAACACTCCTGATTGAAGAAAACGAATTCGTTCTTTGAAAGTCTGGGCAATAACGTGACAGATTCATACTCTTCCGTAGCTGCATCCCTTTCATCTGCATTAACGGATAAGTACAAGGTGTTCTCTTTTGGGAGGTTGAGTGATTCCAAAACGGTGGTATCCCTGGGTTGCCTGTCTAGTTTCCAACCTGACAGTTCCTGTTTACAGACTGGTATTCCAAGTTCAGAGCATATTAATGTCTTGATCATACCCACAGTTTGGGTCTCAGGGACCTAAAAATGGCTAAATGTTTCAATGTTGCCTCAGGTAGAAACAGACAATCTGAATACCAAAATTAAAGTTGTCGTATCATTTAAAACTATTGAGAAGTTTAGTATCCTTGTTCGCCTTGGGAGAGATTCTCTGCTTATGGACGCTAGTGGAACCGGCTGCAATAATTGAGCTAAATTAGGTGGTGATGAGAGATGTCTGGTTGAATGAAATCCTGGTGGCAGACTCGGTTCTTCTATCACCTGGATGCTATCATCAAGTATAGGCATAGATGGCAGTTCTTGACTGCCCTGTGGTAGCACACGATATACAGCATCCTGCAGAAAAACCTGATTAAGTTAACAGATATTAAATTTATGTAAAAATAGAGCATACTGATAAATCCCAATTTGCATCTTCCAAGTGCATGAAGGCTTCACCCACATCTTCAATACCAGTACAAGCCTGAATTTACAAAAATAATTTATGATGTACGGTAAACGCGTGATGGAATTTTGATACTAATAAACAAATTTTTTTCAATACCTGAAAGTCTGCTAAGATTTCTTCTCTATTAATGGACATTTTTAACCTTATTTGTCAAATTTGAATGAAAAACTCGTCGGGAACGTTTCCGACGGCAAACGTTGGACAACCAAAGCTCTCAATTTAAAGATGCAATAATACAACCTTTCAAACCTTCTGAACGATTCGAAGTAGTTGATTAAATCTGTGAACAAAAAAAAAATCACCTAAATATTCTAACACAAAAAACTCTAGTCACGTTAACTCGACGTTGTAGTTTTTATTTCCGCTAGAGGGAAAATAATTGCCTGATGGACCGTTAGATGGCTTCTTCTACCAATCAGTCTGTTGTTGTTGAAATTTTTGACATATAAGGCTTAAAATTACAAAAATGGCTTAAATGATGACATCGACTCGTGCCTAGCAGCCTTGGGGAACTTAAAAAGCACTGAACCTGGTGTTGGTCCGAAGGTCATTACTTATGTTGGCTAAATTAAAAACTCGCAAGTAGTCGGAAAGTACGGTTGACCTTGGTTGAAGAACGCTTTCGTGGCAGCTTCGGTGTTACCCGCTTAAAAGTCAACTCCTGAAGAACAGAAGATCACCGTCCGGTCTACTTGACGCGAGTACATGAGGCTCGACTTCCTCCGCCGTTGTACTTTGATCCCAGTGGTGTCGATCTCAGTTTGTTACTGGTTTCAACTTGGCAAGCACCTTCCTGAATCACTCCTTTCACATTAAAAGTCATTATTTGTGGTAAGCTATACATTTAAAATATAGGTAAAAATTTATGTATTGTCTACACTTTTAAAGCTTTATGTTCTTTTCATTCCACGATTCTGCCATTAGATGTATCTAAAACTTATACCAGTATTATTCTTATTGATGGGAGTATCTATGGAACTTGAAGACAAGAAACCTGGAGACTCTGATCCAAACAAACAACTGTATAAAGAATCACATTTGGATATATTTGCGAAATTTCTTACCCATAAATATGCAGAAGATGGGCAACTAAAACTACCCGAGTTTACTTCACTTTGGAGCAATCTCCTTGGAGAAGGCAATGATACTTCAACTAGTCCTCCATTGGATTCTCTGTGCAAAGAAACATTGGGCCAATCTCCAGTTTGCCAGTTAATTAACAAAGTACTAAGAATTTTTTGTTTTTAATAATTATGTCATCAATTCTCTCAACTTGCTTTGTCTTAAAAGTGCTTGGGGCCCAAAGAGATTTTTGCTCTGACCAGTAAGTCATATTTGGATACGGTTGACTTAAAGAATATGTGCCCACTGATAGTTTATCAGCTGGAATCTGGGATTTGTCAGAACCGCAGAGAAACAAAAATGAACCAGAATCATGAAATTAAAGCATCAGAAAACAATAAGAAACCTACTCCACATGAAGGTGATCAGTTGAAAAGATAGTTTTATAGCATTTCATTATTTATTTATTATTATTTTATTTATTTATTTATTTGCCTAAAGTGTGGGGATATGGTATCCTTTTCGTTACGCTGATCAGTCTGTGCTCATTGGTTGGTGTGTCTGTCTTGCCATTAATGGGCAAGGCGTTCTATTCAAAGTTGTTGACTGTGCTAATCGGCCTAGCCGTTGGTTCGCTTTCTGGAAGTTCCGTTTTCCATCTTATACCGCAGGCATTCGGCCTTATGAACTCGGATCCTGATCACCACTACTTGCAGACATCAGTTTTATTATTTTCCGGCGTCTGGCTCTTCTTTATGATTGAGCGCTTTCTCAAAATTATCATGGACTGGAAAGAGAAGAAAAATCAACTGAGACGGGTCATAAGCAATCCTGTTGCAACACTGGGCCTCATTGCCGAATCGCCTGGGCAGTCTAATGCACTCAGTGCAGATGTTGAGAAAATATACGAATCACAAGAGCAAGTGATAAAAGCCTCTTTCGGACATCAAGCGGTAAAACCACGATTTTGAGCTGAAAACATTATCTAAATTCAAACTTACCCTTTTTGTTTCCTGTTTAAACACAGAAACCACAAAGAAGGCATAGCCATGAGCGTATAATTCATTACAAAACTGGTGATTCTCCTATATCTTCAGTGGCGTGGATGATCATCTTTGGTGACGGTTTCCACAATTTCATCGATGGGCTGTCTCTAGGGGCTGCTTTTAATGAGAGCATCCCGACAGGAATGAGTATCTCCTTAGCCGTTATGTGTGAGGAGTTGCCTCATGAACTAGGTAAATTAAATTTACCGAATTGTCTCGTTTGTAATTTCTCTACGTTGCTAATTTTACTCGAACTTACAGGTGATTTCGCCGTTCTTTTGAGCGCTGGAATGACGATGCGCCAAGCTTTGATCTATAATTTCCTCTCAGCCTGTACTTGTTATTTGGGTTTGGTTTGTGGCATCATTCTTGGCGAGTTCGAGGCATCCCAGTATATTTTTGCGTTGGCTGGTGGTATGTTCTTTTACATCGCACTCGTTGATATGATGCCCGAAATGAATGAAGTTGCCGAAGAAGCCAGCCGTGAATCAGTGTCCCAGGCACTCAAAGTGTTGACTTTGCAGAATATTGGCATCTTGAGTGGTGTTGGTGCACTCTATTTGCTCGCTAGATTCCAAGATCAGATTCGGTTTGTGTGAAAGTAGTTTACGGTAATTCTAAATCTGCTCGTCCCTACCACAATATTTTCCTGATTTTGTTTTACCTCCGTTCAGAATTCCGATGATGCTGAAGGGAGCTAGTCACAGCATTCTGACAGTTTGAACATTTGAATTCTGTATAAATAAGCAATTAATAGTTAAGTTCTTTTCCTCACAAGCAAACCGGTATTGCCCCTTTGTTAAGTTAGGTAAACAATCGTTGAAGTTCAAGTATTTTGCAAAGCAGCAAAAGAGATTTCTGTTCAAGTTGCCACGGCATGATATGCAACTGCCACGCGTTAAAATTCTGTTTCTGAAGACAACGGGTTTCTCTCGGAATGTATTGGAGTTGCTTGCTGGTCGAAAGCCTTATGTTACACAGTATATGAATCGCATTTGACAACGCCAATAAATTATTGGATGTCTTTGAGGGTTCATGTCTTTTTTATGCATAGTGCATAGTAATGCAGTGTTTAAATGTGTTGAAGAGAAATCTTACAAAAAATTTTTTAAATGTATTTTAACTTGATATTTGAGAGACTATGTACAATCTTTCACAGTTACTTGATTGTAGAAGACGTAGTTTATTAACTTAAAGTAATCGTAGCTCAGTGGTAGAGCATAGGACATTAGAGCATTTATGTAAAATTTTTGCTTGAAGTACTACATTTAACTCAGTCGGGTATCGATCTCTAAACTTTCGGCGTACATTGCCGATGCCCAACCGTTGAGCCATGAGTTATATTTTATTTTGCATTAATATTAGAAGGCAGGAAAAGATAATATTGTAAAGGCAATTTTATAAGCTCGTAAAACTATATGCTAACCTGAATAGTTCATATTCAGGGATCATAGCTTTGTGGCAGAACATTGGTGTATGGATTCAAAGGTCTCGGGTTCAAATCCTGGGTGAACCTTATCACGTTAAATAAAAACAAATGTTGTAATTTCGTTGCTTCTCTACTAGCTTTTCTATTAAGGAATTATTGTGGACATGATAATAGGAAATTATCTTGAATCATGCTACAAAAATTTCTAAGTCCAAATTTGTTGTACTCAATTAACACGAAAATATAGATCATTTCAGAATGTAAATTATGGATCAGTGGTAGAGCATCGGCATGGTATGCCAAAGGTATAGGGTTCAAATCCCTGTAGAGTCGAAAGAATCAATCGACAATTTCATTTGAATAAATGTATATTACAATCTCATACCATTAATATTGATCAAGCAGTATGTATGAGCTCCCTCGGCAGGGGATGCCAGCGGTTAGACTCCGCTGCAAAGTGTCCAAGTAACAAAAAACGCACTTACGCCAACAAATCAAAATAAACAATTTATTAAAATTTGTTGATGAATATTATATTAAACATTGCCAAAATATCCGGCCCATTACTCCGTAATGGGGAAGTTTCTCGACCCGACTGGCGACGTGGAAGGTGGACACCTGGGAAGGTTGGAGGCCCAGGACACCAGGAACATCCTGGGAATCGAACCACGGACCTGGGAGTTGCTAGGCGGATGCGATACCTTTCTGGCAACCCCCCCTATATCCCCCCCATTGATATTTGATCCCCTATGTACAACTTTGCACAGTTACCTTAATGTGTTGAAGACTTATATTATTACGTAGTATCTGTTATAGCTCAATGGTAGAGCATTAGACTGGAATGCTCTGAACCTTAGGTTCGAATCCCATTCGGATGTAGCGGAATGCAGTGTCAATGAAAGATCACACATCGTGGCATATAATTTCCTAGTATGCGTTGCATGATAAATAACGGTATATTCTGAATTACTTTTATTGATCTTTTATTAACAAACAATAAATTGATTAGGAATGATCATCTACTATGACGATGTTCAACTATACGTTCTTCATCTGAATGGCACCGTTGTAGAATAGGACTTTACAGATTTTTAGTCAATGCACTCTAATTTTACTCTTAGAGATTTTGTAACTCATACATCAGAATTATTTCAGAAGAAACTGAAATTCTGCGAACGGTTTAATTCCCGATGGAACATATTTTTACATTGGAATATCACTTGACTCTTTTGGGAATCGAACCCTAAACCTTCAGCGTACCGCTCCGATGCTCTACCTTTGAGCCATGAGTCATACAACTAAGTTTTAAACTTTTACCATGAGCTTAAAGGTAAATTGTTCACACTTGTAATAATAATTTAAAGTAGCCCAAGGCAAATTACTAAAACGCTTGTAAACCGATAACGTCAATAAAGTGAATTAGCAAACATATTGTGTACTATTTACCTTGGATGGGATTTGATCCATAAAAATACAGAGCCACAATCCGATGCTCACCCATTAAGCCATGATTCGTACATACACGCACAATACCTTCTTGTTGCTTAAAGGCAACCTTTTCCCACTTGTAAATCATTGAAGTATAGTCGATGTAAACAAAATCAAGCATTCGACAAAGGTAGCCATTCAATTCTGTACGGATTTAAACCAAAGACGCTATACTCAAACATATTCCGAACGCTAATTGGATAGAGAATCTGCATAGCTATCTAGCAGAAATGTTTTCCAGTCAGGTTTCAAAAATAAGCCTGACAAAATAAGCCCAAAAAAAAAAAAAAAAAAAAACGACAAAAAAAACCCGATTTTTCCCTTTTTAAACCTACTGCTACAAAATACAAGATTTACATTCGAAATTCAATGACAAAGTAAAAATCAAGTTCATTTTGATTCGAGAGTTATAGTTTATGAGTAATTCAAAATCAAAGTGGTTGTGATAAACGCACTTTGATTTCGTTTTATCATAGTCGTCTCCGCTATTCTTCCTGCATGCCAAACGGCATTGTTGCAGAAAAATGTTTTCCCTATGCTTTGTTTGCCATACCAGACACATTTTTTTGCAATCTCCAGTACCTGAACACCGATAGTGTGAATAGGCAGTAGCGTGGCAACATACTGGTTGTGACTGGACAGTTCTTCCAGAAGAAGACGCTCTTCTTCCAACGGTGCGATTTCAATCCGATTGAGCAAGACATGTTCGTTGGCTGTGTTTACATAATGAACCATCAAACGAATCAGCACTTGCGTCTCATCGAAATCAGCTTCCAAGAACGGTTCTTCGGCGTAAATGATTCGAATTGACAAACCGGGACCAGGAAACGGGTGACGTTCCAGTAATTTTGCGGGCGGACCCAGCTCGCGACATAAGGCTCTTACTTCATTTTTATGGAAGTCTATTGGAAAATTTTGCGAAAAGAGTAAGATCTTACTGGAATGCCATAACGCAAGAAAACACCTTAATGCAATTACCTTCTAGAGGTTCTACTATGTCCATCACAACAGTCCGACACAACAACAAAGATTGGCGACCATGCACGTTGGTGGAGGCATCGCGGAAAGTCAAACTTGCTTCGACAACCTAAAACGATTCGAAATATAAAATCTGATCGCTAGTATTAAGAAGAAATGAGAAGCCACTGTGTGTAAAAGAACTTGGTCATAGAACAAGTATGAGTTGTGACAGGACAACGTATTTTGGGGATTTTGGTCAATCATAAGATTCTGAACAGTCCAGGAAAGTATCTCAAATTTCCCGAAGATTGAGCCCGAGTTGCTGTAAACTAGTGACGACCTGCTCGGATTCGTCTTTACGCAGGAAACCGTTATCGATATTGATGGCCTGCAACCGCGACGAGTCGTAACCCTGAACAAGTGCTTTATGGAGAAGGGCAGCACAAACGGCGGAATCCACTCCGCCGCTTACCAGCATAAGCACGATCTTATCACGTCCGACCATGTGCTGGATATAATCGTTACACTGCTGCTTGCGTTTCTCCAATGTGAAACCTTCTTGCAATCCACAGATATCGAATAAGAAATTGTGCAACATTTTTCTTCCTGTTATTATATACCAGCCATTAAGATCAATGTTTCGCACTCAATGGAAAGGAAACCAACATACCATTTTCAGTCAAATCATGGAATTGGACTCAGTAATATCAGCAATAGCGGAAATAATATGACGCGAAGATTTTGCGACGCAACGCAACCCTTCTGCAACCTTGTCTACGCTGTCACCATGGGTCACTGATACCATTTGCCGAGTCTCTAAGCCTTTAAACAATAGGCACTCCGTTTCTACTTGGATCTCGAATTGCCCATCGCAAACATCTTTTCTCTCCTTCGTCCCACCTAAAGAGAACAAAACAAAAACATAAAAACGTTCAAATTATTTTACTACATCATTGTTATTTCTGACATGTTAAATACTGCTGAAAAAAACAATTTGAATGATAAAAATGTGATATAATGCAGAATTGGTTACCTAACTCATTGTTGAGTGTTTGCTTGCGATAACAAATTCCCAGCACTAGAAGACCGCAGCCTAAAGATTGCAGGTCGTATAGTGGGGTATCAACCGCGTACACTGAGTTAGGGCCTGTTCAAAAGTGACATAAAGTTCTTTTTTGGCTCAATCATTTCATCGATTTGGCCCTAAACATTTGTATACACTTTTATGTTTCCAAAAGTTAAGTGTATCAATAACATTAAGCAGAAAAGCCAACTAAACAAATTCTGTGCTTTGTTTTTGGTTTCAGTCTTTACCTCCTGAAATTATAATTGCTTTATACCCTTGTTGAAGCAGACGGGCAGTTGGGATTCTGAGGACTAGAATATCAGATTCCACACATTGGTCTCTGACTCTGTAATCAATAACCTAAAATATAAACTTTTTTTATTAATAAATTTTTCATATCATCTATTACCCATAGCTTTGTAAATGGGTGTCTGCCTGGGAAGCTGCCTGGGAAAGAACCATAATCCTTATGGTTAATACACTTTGCTTGGCTACATAATCTTTCTACATAAAATTAAAAGAAATTTTTCAATATTCATATGGAATTACCTCACAGTAGAACATGTACGTACTGTAAAGCCAGAATCTTTTGATTTATGCTTACCGACATTCTCAGGGAACTCATTGAAAAGCAACTTTGCTATTCCCAAATCACTTATTTAAATAACACAGAATAAAGTAAAATTCATTCAGGGATTCTTTAATGTGATAGATGTTCAGTGTTAATGGTTTTCGAGTGTTCCTTGTTTGTGTAATACATGCGTTTTAAGTTTCAACACCTCCATTCCAAGTTACAACTGAAGAAAACACACCGAAGTGACCAAATAGGTTTTAGATTTGCGTGTAGGGCGAGTTTTTAGTTGTCGATTCTCCATTGTCTCACTAGATGCCACTAAAAAAATTGTTTCATCAGAAAGGGTTTCCACACTTTCGCTAACGTAGCGAAACAAGGGAACCCCATCAGAAACAAGAGTCATGAAGGGAAATCCCTTCTACGATTCTAGCGATTCTAGTTTCATCTTTCATATTAAAGGATACAGGTAAATGCGAAAGTGCGTATTTTGGTTTGGTAATGATCATTAGTACAGTCACTGCAGTGCGACTAGGATTATTTTCTTTACGCCATTAGCGACGCATTTCAAATTTTAAAAAATGGTTCGTTACAAAATAGTTGACATGGATCCAGTTCCAGTTAACAATACTTTTGTTTAAAATCGTTACATCAGTTTCATTTGCAAAAATACATAATGCGACTATCACGTAAGTTCCAATTGCCGCAACATCCAGTATGATGATCAAAAGCAAAATAATTTGATTCATACTTTCTCGCATACGGCGAGCACCGGAGAACTGGGAATCGTGAGCCCTGCATCAGGTAATGTGGTCATGGAATGTCTGTCACCTAGATGAACCCGGTCCATATGGACTTTGAGATTATCCTTTCGCTTGAAACGGGATCTGCAATTCTTATAACGGCAGGCAAAGCTCGCTTCTTTTCCACATTCGAATGTAATATGTCTGTTTTAATATCAAAAAAATTTATAAGTGGAAAAAAAAAAACTTTCTATTAAAGATTTGTTGAAACGTACATACCTTACGTAATTTTTACGTTTCGTATAACTCCGTCCACACGGGCACATGTTAAGGCTCCCTTCATGTTGAGCTCCATCAACGGTAATCGGTAAAGTTTGCTCTTTATACCGTAATTGTTCATCCGATCCGCAATTTATAGGTCGATCGTTATTTCCTGCTGATAGGGTTTTGTTGATTATAAGTTTTGTTGAAAGGGCTAAGAGTACACAGTCATTGTCCTAACTGCTGCAAAGACCGATGTATAGTTCACACACGGTACGTTTGAAACAAACATTTCCCTCTCTACTCAAATTATATCTTTTTGCACTGAAACAATAGGATGAATTATCCAATATTTAAAGTAAAACATTCAATTCAAACGAATGATACCCGAGCAAAGGATTTTACATGACTAAGAAACACGTAAAGAAATAAAACAATATTTAAAGGAAATGAAAGATTGTAGTTTTTGTTGATGACGGAACGCAGGTTTTAGACAACAAAAACATAAAGAAACGAATGAATGAATCATTTCAGTTGTTGCAAAAAGAATGCGAGCTTCTTTACTCCTACCAACCGCCCTTTGTTCCCATATGAACTCCCAACAACGTAAGTAATTTCAAAGAACTTAAGGCTTTCAAAAATGTAAAAGGCGAGAAGGCAACTTGATATACTAAAAAAAAAAAAAAAACTCAAATTTATCCCGCGATCTTCATAAGAAATCTGAAAATTCGATAGAAAATTGAAAGATGTTTAACACACCTTGGATGTGTAGCAAAATAATGGCGTGCATTCGTCGCCCACAAAAATGAATTTAAAAAAAAAAAACGAGTAAGGAGTTCGACATGTCAATTACAAGAATAGCGGAACTATATTTTTCCGAAAAATTATGCTAAATCGTGCCTATAAAAAGGTCAAGTAATTTTAGTATCAGACGCTCTCAGAAGGCGCCGTTGTCGGTAATTCTTCGTATTCGGTCGGATGTCGCTTCATCATATGCTTCTGAATGTAACGCCGATGTAAGAACTTGTGCTGGCAAATGGGACAGCTGTACTGCGGTTCTTGGCCACATTCGTAACGCAAGTGAGCTTGTAAATTATCTTTGCGCTTGTAGCGGCGCTGGCACTGCGGGCAAGAGAAGGGCTTGTTGGGATCATAATTGGTATTTCGGACAGCCTGCGCTTGCCCTAAGAAAAAAGAAAAAAATAGAGCCAACAAGAAAATGATCCGAGTCACGCAGCGACATTCAGGTCGAAAGGCATAGCCTTTACAATATATCCTTAAGAAGCCTCTAACTATTTCTGATACACGTCACAGTCGGATGGATAACAATGAATTTAACAAGCCCACATGATTTGGCATGAAGTTGAAATGGACAAGACAATTCCCCCTATTCTAGCTAACATTCGGTTTGGGGGGGTTAAGTCAGGGGAACTAATCATACCAAGCTTGCAGAGAAATCGTGCCCAAATTTCGTCTACAAGTGGTTAGTTTGCATTGACCCAAACGGAAATGCAAATGACCACAAAAAGCCGAACGGAGCTAATCTTTGAGAAAAACATTGACTCACCTTTGGCTGTTGATGAAGACAGAGAAGCTTCGGAAGATAAGGATTTCTTTTTGGTCCGTTTGTGTTTGGAAGGTCCAGCAGTTACATTGGGTGTAGAAGTCCATGTGTCAGTTCCTGTATTAAATCAATTACATTTTGAACGAGGAGAGTTCCAGGAATGCGACGAAGCTTTACCTTCATCCGAGTATGCGACTCCTAATAATGTATTGAATCCATCTTGGGAATTATTCCAAAATTCATCTTCAACGTGCTGAGATCGCCAAAGAAATTGAAAATTTATTTTAGGTCTTTCAAAATATTAAAAATGAGCTTACTTGGGAAGGCCAATTTTCCGTAGCTTCAAAATGGTCATCGCCGAACTCGGAGTCTATGTTTTCACCCTGATCGGCAAGCACAGGAACAAAATTATCATCAGGTTCCATCTCAGCCACCATCACACCAGGTTCTAAATCCTCGCCATTTTCTTCACTGCCATCCTCTCTGAGATGTTGCTGCTCATTCTCTTCTTCATTATTGTTGAATGATGCTCCCATCATCTGGATTGAAGATGATAAGAAAGATCTAGGATTTGATGGGGAGTTTATGGAATCACCCCTGTTTCCAGAAGTGGGATATGGTTCTGACAAAATCTGAGACATTTTCGGTCCATTCATTTTGGCTTTAACATTTGAGGGTGAAAATACCTCTGGAAAGCTGACAGTAAACTTTTTAAGCTGTTGCTGGTCAACTAGGCCTTTATCAAACCAAAATTAGGTAACCAGAATTAAAATAAAACAAACAAACCACATTCTTGCCTTTAATTTTCAAGGAATCGGCCATTTGCAAGAAAATTTCCAGTCTGTCTTGGGTAACATTCACCTCACCCCTATACATGTACTACAAATATATGTTATGATCATAACATTTTGCTTTTAAATAATATTGCAGAGCTTTACATCAACTAAAGCTTTAAGATCAGCAAACTTGACATCTTTAAGAAAGATAACTGCTTGTTTGTCTGGCAATTGGCTTAGAAGTTCCTGGATAGCAAATAGCATTCAGAAAAAATTTTAATTAACACAAATTCTGTCAAACTCACTTCAAAATACTGGCTACAAGCAAACAACACTATTCGATGGACATTGATGAATTGCCCTTCTGCTGCCAATGTGACATCAACAAGTCTCTCCTTCATCAGCAGGGAATCCAACACTGATATTAATGTGTTGTGATGATTATTCCATTTCAAACAAAATTCTCTTAAATCATTCTCCATAACTGTTCTATTTCTGTCCTCAAGAACAGAATGTGGAGCCAAATGATAGAAATTATTCAAAAGCACAATTTCTTATTAAGTAACGTTTAACATCCGTTGCTGCTAGAAATTTTGAATCCTTTTAACGATATTCGTATTTTAGTCTTTCTGGGCTTTATTCCACCAAAAATAAAAACCTCGCTTAAACTCTTTAATTGTAACGTTCAAATCTCCGGGTTTTTTTTCTGTGGGTTCTTGAAGAAAGGCTCCTGGCTCCTGTTTGGTGTTTTTTAGAACTTTCGCACGTCTTGAATGCTTTTAAATGTAATAACTTCCGCTTGGTGTCGACAACTTCGTTCTACAGCAACGCCATCTATAGTGTTTAACATTCGATACGTATTTGCGCGAAATTTACCGTTTTTGATAAGGTCAGTCGAGAATGTTTGATTGATCAAAACAAATTTATTTGAACAATAATACATTTTATGGAGAAGGGTTTTGACACTTTTTACTTAATAATAGACATATATTGACCCAGCCAATGCAGTGTTTCCATCTTAACAACTATTAACCGCCCGGATCGGAATTGTTTGTAATTCATTAATTTTAAAATATGAGACATAAATCCACATGGCTGGGACACGTAATGTGTCTGAACTGGTCGGTGAACAATGAGACAGATGAGAAACTAAAACGATTTAGAAATTAATTTCTTTTAAGGATGAAAGAAGAACCAAATAACAATCAGAAAGCGAGTTGTGCCATAGGGATCTATACAGGGCGATCCAGCCATGCAGAAAACACTTCGCTCATATCCAGTTAATTTAATCGATCTTGACAGTAGAATAAATTTTCCTCACGAAGAGACTGGAGCCTATGTATCCAACAGTTCCACAGAGGACGCCTAAACCAAGGCTAAAAAGTGCCATATAACCAAAGTAAAAAGCAGTTTGGAACAATCCATACATCCTATGAAAAAAATAAAAATTATTAAAAAATAAAAACAATTGTGAGCCTTTGCCGTTTCATTCGATATTCAACAGAGAGTATATAATTTAATTCATACTTGGTTTTAAAGAAGAAATAGTAGATGGCATACATGTAGACATAGCCAGAGGTTGAGGCTGCTGCCAAAAAACTAGTCCACTGCCTAGAAACAGGTAGACAATAATAGCTGTTTTAATACCTTTCAATGGATACCAAATAAAAATCCCAAAACAATTACCATCGGTAGTCTTCAGCATTGAGCAAGAAATAAGTGCATACAATAGTGACGCACACGGTGACTACGATTAGAATCAAAACGACGAGAAGCATGAAGCCGTAGACATAGTAGATCTTGTAGGCCCAAAACGATGTAAAAATAAAGTACCTAGAATTTATAGAACAACATTAATTGATAACAAGCTCGATACCCGGTAGATTTTTTTTTTTTTTTTTTTTTACATTTCAATGAAGATAGATCCAAATGGAAGAATGCCACCGAGTGCAACAATTACTGCAGGTTCCATGAACCATTTTTTCTCTGGGATTGGACGAGGGACGGCATTGACACGGCAAGGATAATCTGGTTGGCCGGATAAATTTCGACCTAATACCGTTCCCACCAGTGTCAAAGGAAGGACGATAAACAAGCATATACAAGTGATGGCAACCTGAGAAAAAAACGAATAAATTTTATCAAATGTGGTTCTTTTATTAAATATTCCTTTTGTGACGCATTATGGCATCAACTTACCATAGATCCGAATGGGATGGCCCTTGAGGCATGATAATAAATGGCGATAAAATTGATGCAAAACTCTGTTCCACAGACAACAGATGGGACAAGAAATGCGGAAACAAGCATTTGTCGGATCCATCGCTTCCCACCCATGCGTGCGTACAAGCTGCCACCAAAGTAGCCATTGACAGGTGACGTGGCGGCATATACGAAAATTCCTGTACTGATCAACGAGCCACGTCTAAAAGAGAAATAATACCATAAGTAAACGAAAGCTGTATATACATTTAACCTTAACAACTTACTCGGTGTATAATTCACCGACAATCGTCAAAAGGATAACGCTTATGGTAACAACGGTAATATGATAACCACTGCCAATAAGAGCCGAAAAAAACGTAGCATGAGCCGATGGTCGGAAAACATCGCCATGTACCTGCTTCCAACCGTACTCATCTCCTAAATCCCGTTCCTATTGAAACACAAAACCAGAATAGTTTAAGGAGCTGTCCGCATCAATAAACAGTAATGGAAATACCATATCATCCATTTCTTCGTCCTTGTTGTATCTGGCATAGTCTTTCCTCAACGTTCGCATCAAGATCATCGAGACAAGACCAACCAAAAATATGACCATCATAAAACTATTGAAAATACTGAACCAGTGGATCTGAAAACAAAAAACAAAAAGAATTCATACAACAGAAATCTCATTGGCCAGAAATTAATTAGAAACATACTCTGTGTTGAAAGAAGTTTGGATCAAGGTATTTGTCAAAGCGATCTTCAAATTTTACTGCAGAGCTCTTCCAGCTAACTTCATATGTAAATGAAATCACAGCACCATTTTCAAGCTTAACTTTGTTTTCTGATGTCAGATTAACATCCACAATTTGTTTTCCATTGAATCCAATTTCAAATTTTTTGTGGGTAAAGATGAAATGTTCATTGTTTTCACCAATTTCACCAACCACCCCCCATATGGGTAGATCATCAAGATACATTTGATACCAGTAATGATTTTTAACAGCATATGTAAAAGCTTTTAGCTTTTCCTCAGTCAGCCCTACTTCACAGTATGGAGTTGTAGATATAGATCCTAGGAGGTTAAAACTGATATAGTTACAGGTAAATTATGTTATTGCAAGAACATGAAAAATACCTTTAAAGTCAATTGGAATACCACTTGGCTCAAGTTCCACACCTTGCAATGCTTCACCCAAAGTTTCATGATAGTGGCTGATAGTTTCTTTGGGGCCACTGCAGAATGGCAGAGAAAAGTACAGATAGGTCTCTTGACGATTATGATAGGGACCAACCGTATTCACCCACAAGACGACTTCTTCATTATCCTCGTACTGAAATTAGTTACGAAGACATTTTATGAGAATTATTCTTACGAAGGGCCGGTTTCAAGAGTCACACAGCTCAACTTGGTTCGACTTACTATGTGATTGTGCTCGTCGCATCCAACAAAAACTGATAGCAATAAGAGACACAATACAAACAGATTTGAAGAAATCATACTGCCGTCTGTTTCACAAATTAATTCCCCAAAATATATCACGTTTTCATACGCCTTTTAATAACTTGATGCCAAACAACTTTGCAGCCACGTCAACTTTTCAGCTAAGATCACACGTTTGCTCATGGATCTCCAGAGGGCAGTAGAATAGGTTTTGCAGTATCCAACGTGAGATGGCGATGTAATGAAACGTAAACAACTACTGTAAACATAAGCGGCAAGGCTACCATCGTTATTTAATTTTAAACGAATGTTTTTATATAAAAAATTACTACGGCAAACCTCATTATTCTACAGAAAAATTAAAAGTTTATTAAACAATAACTTTTAAAAAGGTTGGAGTAAAATAGAAGAAAAGCAAATATCAATAAAATTCTACTGAATGATAAGTGTTATCAGTTGGCCAACTGGCATGTATCTTCGTCAATCATGAACCGACGATGCATTGATAACCGACCGGTTGAGTTCTGAACCACACACTAAGTTCTGCATATCGGAGCCACACTACACGTAAGAAAGTCCAATTACTGTTTCTGCACGAGGACATCCCTGAAAATGATGACAATTAACAATCCAGTAAGAACTATTGAAAGCCCAAGTCCTTGAATTAATAATACAAGTTTCATTATTCTAGGTAATTCCCTGTGTTACAAGCTTACCTGGTGGCTGTTTGCAGGAAGGGAGTTTGATTATCATCCATGGTCAGCCAACTTTTAACAGTAACAGGTAGGACAAGATTTTACTGGTTCCCCTTAGTCTCTGGGCTCATTGTGGGCTACATATAGGTCTATTATCATCATCATCTGAATATGTTGCCTAAGTAAACCCTTAGCTTTTTGCCATAAACATCTCATGTAGGTTTAGCATTAACTTGGTACATCAGGGCAACATGCATTGCATCTTCCATTTCGATGCTCGTTTCGACCAGGGCCAGGTTGTTCGCAATACCAATTTTCCGTCATCGACCTGGGGACATGAAGAGCGATCCACATTGCTCTTTACCAGAAATAAACCTTTCTTTATGGAAATAAGATGTTTGCAAGATCGTTTCATGGTTTGCCTTATTCAGATCACCACCGAGAAATTCGTGAATCCTTGCAGCTTCGTTTTGTTAGCTTATCAGTTATCGTTTCGCTTGTTATTTCAATGGGTACACTGTTTTCAAATTGTTATTTGCTTTATGTTGTTATCTGTTCAGGTTTTGTGTAAGCTTAGTATGTGGGCCGCAGCCGGAACTTAGTGCTATCGCATTCCAGTTGACTGCGCATTTTGACACAAATTGGGTCATTCGCAATAGCAAATTAAATAAGGAGTGGGGTGTCGAAGAGGGCTCGGCGACACGCAAGTTCCCTTTCCAACGCCTTCAACCTTTCCAGCTTGAGATTTTTACTAGTCCGTCCTGCTATGTGGTGAGTCATCCTCTATTCCCGTCCACCTGCATTTTCAATCAAATGTTGCCATGGAGCTTATCGGCTGTTTTTTCTTGGCCCCGTATCGTATATGACATTTTTGGTCTCTGCTGATAAAAGTTTTCGTTTCACGGACGAACAGGTTGCCATCGATGGAAATCATTACTGTGAATATTCCCATCGTGTTTCCTATTCCCAAGCCAACACTCTTCAAATAACTGGAGATGTCCAAGTCAGCATGATTGAATTTAAATCAACCAATACTTACCCGACATTTCCATCAGGCAATCGCCTTAACGTAACTAATCCGGTAATGCAAATGAGTCGAAACAGTAAACATAGAAATATCTTCTGATACCACTATTATTCCAGCCCATCCCTTTTGCTTCGTTGATCAACGGCCCTTTGGCAGTAGGAAACGAAATTCAAGTTCACGGACAAGTAAAGCCATACCCTAATAGGTAACTTACATGATCACGTTCAATAACGCAACGCTGACAATATCCTATTCACACTACGCAGGTTCCACATAAACTTGCAGCAAGGATGTCAGACTTATCCTTCACCAACCATCGCTTTCCATTTCAATCCCAGATACGAAGGCGGAAATCGCGTTATCGTTATGAATTCCTTATTGGGAGGCCAATGGGGATCGGAACAACGCATCGCAACCGGAAGACATCTCGCGCCTGGAACCACATTTGTGCTTAGCATTAAACGTCAAGCCTACAACTTTGATATTCTGGTCAATGGAACTCGCATCGCCAATTACGCTCATCGGATCGGAGCTGACATTATCGATTCAGTTTCCATCGATGGCGATGTGATCGTCAATAAAGTCGTCGCGATTTAGAAAACCTAGTTAAAGCAGTTTATGCACATTCCAAATATGTAAAGCCTTTGCCAAAATTGCTGCTGATAGTTTACCCCTTAGTTTTCTGAAGTTGTATGCAATTGGTGCGGACCCAACCTCTAGTATCACAATCCAATGTGATGTTGTAACTTGGTGCATTAGTGAAGTACCTACTTTTCTGTTACATAGAGACAAAAAATAAAATAAAAATGGGGGAAAACAATTTGTAAGATGATCAGCTATTTGCCAATATCGATCAGAAATGTTTATGTAGCAAATGCCAATACTGTGCCATGCCAGTATTCTATTATCACTCCACGTTTTGTGGTGGACTTCGACCGACATTCTAATCGTATTCTTTACGTAGTACGTTATATGTAAACGTTTAGAAATAGACCCACATCGAAACAAGTTCCCAATTCCTAGAGAAGGCATGGAAATTAATACTTATTAGTACATCACGTTTAAAATTTACTTAGATTATTTACTTGTAAACTGGATAATCTGCCTTTAGCATTTGACGACTTTTACTCGACTGAAACGAGTTATTATAGACACCACTAAAAAAATCTGTAAAGAATAAGATCAACGTTAAGTCTCTTAGAGATGACGGTCGACATAGTAGAATAGTTACATTCATATTTGGACAGTTGCTGACACTCATGTTAATAACAAAAAGCTTATTCTCCTGCTTACGAAGAATCCTTTATTTCTTCTACAAAACTAACGATAACGAGTGGTGATGGGTCTCCGAACTTAAATTCCGGTAAAGCTAAACGGTAAACATCCGTTTACCAAATTCGTTTTCGAGATCAGAAACTTTGCCTGGCATAAACTTCAATGGCTGAATGACTGAGTCAGGCAACAAGAGCCTACAAAGAAAAGTGATCATCATGACAATTAAAAAGAAGTTCTTCTACCTGGGGAATATTCTTTTTTGTGGTATCTTTTTTTCCCTGAAGTTACGTGGGTTATCTTGGTTCGGACGTTAAACGGATGTATCAGGTCCAGGGTCATTTGAATGTGGTAGTGCATTGGAACAGTAAGACGAGCGTGCGCAAAAAAAACTAGTAATTACTTGACACAAATGTCACAGTCTCTGAGCAAGAGATGATAGTGCCTAAGGAGAACATAACACTGTTGAGTCAGAGGTAACATAAACAGGCTAAAACTTAAGATCTTTTATCTATCTCCGTAAGGCACCTCTGATTATTTCAAATAACAATAATTTACACAATTAATATTGTTTCAGTGAAGACCAGTATGAGAATAACTCACCTTCGTTCTTAGCATCAAACTGAACTTGAGATGGTAATCCTTGATAAATCATAGTAGTAGCTGAAAATTGGTTACTTGAAATAAAGTGCCCTGGCAGCACATATTCACCTTATTGGTTTACAAGTGTCCCAACAGGAAGATTTTGCAGTTATCGAAATTTGCTGCCAAGAGAGCTATTCTTGGTATGATTTTCTCCCACATTCCAACTTAGTCCTGACAAACCCAAAGAACAAAATTTAGTTTTAAAAGTGCTTGAATAATAACCAGAAGTCATCCAGGGAAATTTAAAGTTCCTTACCAACAATCTTTCATATCAGGACATTTTGCTCAGTTCTAACAGTAGAAAAACAACAAGTACTTGAGCTTTAAATCTGCTGAGGTTTCTACATCTGAAGGTGGATTTACAGTAAATTTAAGCAGTCTCACAGATCACGAAATGGCCCCATAATCAGAAGCAGAGTGTAACCACGCGACTATTGTTCATAACAAAACATAATGTGCTGAAGATCTATAAAGATGGTCTTAGCGGGTTACGTGAACCATGTGCAAAACATTTCGGATGCGGCCAAAATGGTCACCAAGTCTAACATAAAAATTGAAAACTAGGAAACCACAATTTCTGGCTATTTATAACCTGTTGACAAAATATACTATGTACAGTGATTTCTGAATTCCCTATGAAAAAAACTCGCTTTCAGGTTTCGTTGAAAATGAATTTCCCTACTTTTTAAAAACAAATCCAAACTGAGTCTCCAAAATTATGAATAAACAATGTTACCAGTGTTGCCAAATAGCCATTTTTTCTGTTCTTGCAATACTAGGCAATAAAATGAGCAAAATTCCGTTTCAAAATTTATGACTGTATTTTATTGTATCATCACCACTATGAAAGAAAAGCGCTTTAAACGGTATTCAACAAAAGGGAAGTTTTAGAATCAGCTTGAACGATAAGCTCGACCGATTTTAGCTTGCCAATTGACGTCACGCATCACGTTTTCACGCGTGTTGGACACGGGAGGGAAGCCCAGCTCTCTCGGTTTAGGAAGTGATCCAAACGGACGGTTAGGGAAGTAATCCCTCAATTCGACTTTCTCTGAACTTGGATAATACGGTTGAAGAAGGCCATCATCCGAGTAAGGGAAGGCTTCCTTCATCACTGGTGGATAATCCCGATTTGAAGAACTAATTTCTACTTTCTCCGGAGACGATACAACAGGTTCAAGAGGTAACACATGAGCAATGAAGATGGGTTCGACTGGTGAAGCAGGTTCCACAGATGGTGAATGGATCGGAAGGAAATCCTCTTGGTCGGATGATAAAACCGATTGAGAAAGATCGACGACAGGTGCTTCAGCATTGATTTCAGACGTAATTCTGGAATCGATAGAAGGATCCTCTTGTTCAGGTGTAAACTGGCCGTCGTTTGAAACGAGTTCGATGGCATCCTGAAAGTTGACAAAAGATGCAAAATCAGTTGGGATAGAATCCAAAGATGCTGGTCCGCTGAGAATCTCCACATCGACTGGCTCTTCCTTCTGATCAGCCGCATTTATAATGAACGGATTGATTTGATCTTCAATCCTTATTAAATCAGCGTCGATAAAGTCTGCTACAGGTAAGCCTTCAGTTGTTGGGATGAAAGGCTCGATAGTTGTAGCTGCCAGATCAGCTGCATTCTCGGCTTGAAACTGCTGGTAATCTTGAGACAGACTGGGATCGCTGCGAGTGACTCGAGGAATCATGAAATTCTGCGACTTCACTGCAATCGGTCGAGCCCAACAGATCGTGAACTGAAGCAAAAGCAGGCATACAAATGCGCTTTCTCTCAACTAATCAATTTTGTTTTAAATCAAAGAAGAAATGAATGAAATGTATTAGTCTTAATTAAAGTTGGGTCAATTTTCTGTCAGCTTACGGTAATGAAATTCATGGTGGATGGCGGAGGGAGTTGTTGTCCAGTGGGCAAACTGAATCTGACTGCAAAATAAAATCAGTAGATTGGCTTTTATAGTCAGCATGGCTGGGGCTTTGCTTATTCCCAGCCATTTTCTTCTTTCCTACTTTTACCTATTAACACAAAAAAGGAAAAAAAATAATAAAGACGAGGGCCAAATGCCGTCTAACAGTTTTACGATATACACCGTCGAAAGGGAAAACTCTTGGCGAGAGTGATGTATTCATTTTGGCCCGAAGCTTGCGAGTAGCAAGTCCAAAACGATTAGCAATCCTGATTTCCATCATCTAATTTACGACTACCTTTTTTTTTTTTCTTTTCCTTCTTCTGTCTAGTTTCACTTTTTTGAACGGCGTCATCTGCTACCGCTGTTTCCACACACAAAATTACGGGGCCCATATGCAATTCTTTTACTGCATTTCACATTGTGTATTCTTGGTGCAAGAAACGATTATACAACCGATGCCACCGTTCATATATTTTTGTTACGTCTACAGTTCTGCTCTAATACGTTAAACGAAGAGAAAATCGGTGTGTGTGTAAAAAGGATTTTTATGAAGGAAAAAATGAATTCAGCGGCTTGTCTGGATGAGATATTTGAGCGGGTACGTCGGCGTTCAACAAATTTTCACGTTAGTTGGTTAACAAGAATGTCCAGGTGGTTATGCAATAGTCTTTTTTTTTCCAACCACAGTCGCTTTCCATTCTAAGTTACGAAGCTTAAACGTCATCTGCTTTGTAATTTAATAGGATGACTTTGCTTTTAATGAATAATATTAGCCAATAGGAATGGAGAGAGTCGAAGCTCTCAGGACCTGAGACTCAGGTACACGAATGCGATAATAATCCCGAATATCTATTAATAGATTATTTCGCACTGTCTAGATCTACTGTTTAAAAATCGAGAATTTTCTATTGCGGGTTATTCTAAATTAAACCTACGCAAGTTGTACTAGAAAGTTTTTGCGCATTCACAACTGTGATTAGGATCGTTAGACGCCATATGCAACGAGAATAATGAATAAAAAACTATTTGACTTATATAATAGGTACTTTAGTTTAATCAGGAATTGATGGCAAAACTAGCTGTGTAAACCATATAATTTTACACATGGAATCATAAACATACGCAACCTTGAACAACATAGTTGAACCTGAACTCGGAATACAACCCAGTACTACGAGATCACGAACGATTGCGTTTGTTTACACCATAGGTTAGTTTAATCTCTAAAGTCAGGGACTAACCAATACACACATATAGAGACTGAGGGAAATGATGGTCCATCTTCCTCCAAATCTATGGAAGAAATGAATTCAGTATATAACTATTACCTTAGATGTAAAGGGGGTGACGTTTTGGCCAACTTCCAAACTTCGTTAAGTTTCAAGCCATTTCATGCCTGACTTGAAGTGAATATTTTTCAAAATTACGGCGTCCAAATGAATATTGTTCAATTGTTTGAATTTGATTATAATTCGTTAAAATGATCGAATTAAAGGTATCAATGTTTCATATAGGCTGATTGGAAAAGATTAGTTTTGTTCCATTAGATTCTACAAGCGGCTGCTAAGCACACAGTAGTTTGAAGAACATGAACAGCAATTTGGTAATCAATTTCTCTTTAACGTTTCTTTTCTTTAATTGCAAACCACTCTCGCTACATATAATTGTATAGCTGAGTAAAGTGCAAATTGATTAAAAAAAAGAGGCTTGTTTGAACAGTTACAGCCCAAACAAAGACTAGTCAAGTGGATAAACAGTGGGAAAACGTAACGAACTGAAAAACCATCGAGCTAAACCAACGATTGTTTTTTCCGCAATCTAGATTACTCTGTAAGCATAACTGAAACTTGGAGGAAAAGGAAAACACGAGATTATTGTTTACCGAAACAATTTCACTTTTTTTGTTTCTTTTTATATCAACAAATCGATACTACAACTGGTATTCAAACGATTTCTCAAGTGTTAAATATTGCAACTACAAGATAATGAAAACAAAAAATTCAAGTGTCATTTTCGATTCTGATTATGTCGGCCACTACTGTTTGTTTGTCCAAAACCGGATTTGCACACTAGATGTCATGTTTCTAGTTCGTAATACCACCACAATTATCATACCCCCACCCCAGAAAAAGATAAGTTTTTTGTTTGTTTTTGTTTGGTTGTTTGTTTTTCTACTGAATCACTTTCTAATGCTGGACGACTACAGTGTAGCACAACTAAAACATGATGCTCTTATAGTTAATTACCTTAGTTTCTGTAAGATGCACAATTGCAACTGATTCTACGAAATAAACTGTTCAGGGACACTCATCACTTGCTGATTGATAATGTTTTTTATTTGAAACTGTGAATGTCGCTTCAGTTTCAAACTGGTTTTATTCAAAGCTATATCATCACTATAAACGCAAATGAATCTAGTTAATACACAGTGATTTGACTGTAGCCTATGTTACAAAATACACAATGAAAAATGGATGTGTGCCAGACTACCTGAATACAGCCCAATTGACTTGAACATTGAAATTATCGTGAGTATTACTCACGGGAGGGAAACCCAGTTCACGCGGCTGCGGAGAAGATCTGAATGGAAGATGGGACGAGCTACTAGTTTTAGTAGGGACAGTGGAAACAATGTAAGAAGTGCCGGCAGTATCATCCGTGGGATGATTGACTGAGAATGGTGAGCCGGTGTAAGAGGGAGGCGTCGTGTTCTCCTTTTGGATCCAATCCAGCGCAACGACTCCAACGTTATTTACTTGCTCAGGTGAAGCTACTGGTAAATGATCTGGAACGACGGCATTGTCTGGTGATTCTGACGTCACGAATGGGATGGCTTCGATTGGCATCAACGGCAAAGAGCCAATGCCAATGTAAGCAGCCAATGGAAGTTGTGCTGTGTCATTGACAGACGGATACGTAAGAGGCAAATGAACCGAATCGGAAGGAGCCGTTGTTAAAAGTGGAGGTGAAAGAGACTCTGAAGGATTCTCCGGCGCAGACTCCCTGTCGTTTGAAATGCTGTGAACGGTGTCATGGAAATCCGCAAAAGAAGGATATTCAGTCGTAACTGAATGCGAAAGGTGTGGCCCTTCCGCAGGTGAAACGAATGAATGGACTGCATCGTGAATTCCGGTGGACTCTGTGTTCATTTCTGGCTCCACTGCAAGGAATACTTCAGTTGTTGGAATGAAAAGCTCGTTTGAATCAGCTGCATGATTCAACTCATTTGCATCATTCGGTCGGTAATAAGCTTGTAATGCATATGGGTCGTTGCGAGTGGTTCGCCGGATATTGGCCAGGGTCCGTAACTTCTCCGCAATCGAACTGGATGAACGAGTTGGACCGGCGTTGCAGACGAACAGTTGAATCAAAAACAAACAAACGACGAATGCTGTGCTGTTTCTTACCTATAATAAGAAAATAATAAATTTTAAACATCAAGAATGAAAACATCAAAAAGACCCAGATGGAGTCAAATTACTTTAGTTAGCCGGGACATGATGGTGAAAATAAAAAGTTAAGCAATTGAACAGCCAGGGGATTTTTGCTGGTTGGTTACTACACGTTGGCAGATGTTCACCTGACTGAGGAGCAAATAACAACCAACAGGCTTTTATACTAGCCAAAAATTTCTATACGTTTGATTTCTTCTACGCAGCTTTTACTATATACGCACAGATTATATACCTTAGCTAGCCGCAAAATCATCTCGCGAGAACGGTTGCAAAAATGGTTTGCTTCTGTTACATCATCGCCGGCGGGATACAACTAATAGCCTTCTTTACAGTTGAACGACACGCCGACGAAAGCGAAAATGGCGAGACGGGTGCATCCATTTAGCCTGCAGCATGAACGATTAGCTAACTTGATTTCTATCTTAATTTTTTTTTTTCGCGGCTTCTTTTCGAAATAGTTTCACTTCCTAAAAAGCGTGATGTGCTGTTTCATCATTCAAAAAGAAAAACAAAATGTTATCCTTATATTTGGCATCAACCATTGTGTATAACTCTGGTGGGTTCAAGTTAATTTTCTTAAAGTTATTTGCCGACAACAGCACAAAAGTTATGGGCAATCAAATGTTTATGGCGATTCGCAGCTGTCTCTATGACTTGCGTTTGTTTTTCATGTCTAGTCTATTCGTATGGAATTAGCAACCAAAATATTGTGCGCTTTTCTTTTCTGGAGATGTTGCGATTTTATTTTGATCAAGAGAATTATAACCCTAAACTGACGAGATAACCGGATAAGTAATGATGTTGAATTTTAAGATTAACCAAATTTATTTTCGTATAGTCATTGCATTCCCATTTATAGGTAGAGAACGTTGGACAGGTATAAAATTCCGATTAGAATATACGGCGGTCCTTGCTGTGTGTATGAACGACTTTTTGAAAGTGGCGGCAATTTCAAATTCATTTTCCCACGTACAAATCGCTTTACGTCAAGAGTTTCTGTATTAAACAAAAAGAGGGAAAGGGCAATAAAGAGAAAACGAAAATCCGACGAATGATTAACTGCAATATATTTCTATCTCATCACCAATAAAGAATCAGAAAACATAATGTCGGATTAAAAAAATAAAAATAAAATAAAAGGGGGGGGGGGTCTCAAACAAACTTAATTGAAATTTTCTCAAGTCCAAATAGAATATCCTAATCGGCTTTATTTCTTCCACCAATCAACATGGAGGTCGAAATTTTCGCCCGTGTTTGAAATGCGTGGAAAGTCGAGTTTCTTCGGACGGCGGGGAAAGTCATCTTCCTCGTTCGAATACAGGCTAACAGCTAGAGGAAGGGCGGAGAAAGTAGGTGGCAAGTAAATGGGTTGGTCTTGTTCTTCAGACAGGTATGGATTCAAAGGAGCTTCGTAAGAAACAACTGGGCGACGTTTGTAATGGACTTGTGTTTCGTATTTGATGGCCGGCTTCTTCCCCCCCGCGGGCTTTTTCAATTGATTCGATGAAACATTCGAATCTTCCATCGACGAGTGGATGACAGGATCGGCTTGCTTCACAGGTAGAGGCGTAGTTTCCGGTTCTGATGGAATCATAGGGACGCGCACAGGTGGGTTTAAAGGTAAGTCTGAAGGTGCAGCCGACGAGGATTCAGGTGCTACTTGTTCCGGAAGAGTTTCTGCAACGTCAGTCAAAGGTGTTTCGATTTTGGAATCGACCACTGGGTCCTCAACATCCTGAACAGCTTCAGCCTCAACTGGAGTAGACTCTGTCGTATCCTCGGATTCAATCGCAAGAGAGTCCGGAACTGGTTCATCTAATAGCGAAGCTGTTGATGGACCTTCCCCGTTGTTGATGACTTCCTGCTCAACAGGTAAAAAGTCCTCAGTTGTTGGAATGGAAGGTTCGGTCGTTGTTGTTATGATGACGTCAGCTCCACCATCAGATTGTTTGGCATCTTCCACTGGATCGTCTCGAGCTAAATGTTGGACGTTGGCGTATTTCCGTGTTAGCGAACGATTCCCTTCATTCCTAAGAGACGGACGAGCCGGGCCAGCGAAGCTGATCGACAGTTGAATCATTAGCAAATAAGAAAAAAAGGCACGGCTCTTTCTCACCTAATTAAAAATCAATCCAATTACTGTTTAGCCAATCTGAAATGAAACATGAAAACTTACGTTAAGAAATCGCATGATGCTATATTTTAATTTTTTATTAACAAGTCGTTAGATGTTATTGAAATAAGAAGCTATTGTCATGTCAAAAGCTAAGCACAGTCTGACTGAAATACGTAGCGACCAGTAGCTTATATAGCACCTAGCTGGTCCTAATTGCCTTTCAAAACAGCTGACGGTCGATTAAAAACAGGTGCACCCAGCACAAAAACGATCTTCAATTGGTGGCTCCTTTTGCTTGGGCCATCAGGTATGTTCCATCTACCCAATAACTTCGTCCTATTGTTTGCTTTTGGAAAATGGTGAGTGCAATTCATTCGTTAAATAGTCCTTTACGATTAACAAACGCGTTTTCTACCTGAATTTACGACTTGAATTTTTTTTTTCCGGGTTTCACTTATTATTAATTTTTTTTTTCTCTCCGTGTTTCACCATGAATTCCAAATTTTTCCGGCAATCTGCTACTTTATTTTTTTCCAGTGCTGCATGTTTTGTTATAATCAGCATTTCTTATATATAGCTCGATGGATCAAATTTAATCTATATAGTAGCCTACGTTGACTGTGTTTGAGGTGTTCCAGGTGTTTGACACATTTCTTGCATTTTTCCCCCCACTGTTTCCCAACTTTCTTTATCTCTCGTGATTAAGCGAGAGGTTATATGAGCAGCATATGGGCTTAACCGATCATTGTTCATACTTTCATCTGTCTCTGGACAAATGTGTATTCACGAGCCATTACTATACACGAGCACCATATAACAAGGAAAACAAGAAATGCCTATAAAAAGTAAGGATTTGTTAACAATGTGTTTGCTGGGCTTATTTTGAGGACTGCATAACACGAGCGGGTATAAGACTAGAGAATAAGTAAATGGGCAATCAAATGGTAATGATTTTATACCCTAAAAAGGAAATGTCGAATAAGTAAAAGCCTTTTTTTTTTAACTCATCGGACACATTTTCGTGCAAAAGGAAAAAAAAAAAATGCGTGTTTTCAATGTTTGGTATTTACTAATTAAGTGATGCGTAGAACTGGAGTTTCACCTAAACTCAACAACATTTCCTTGTTGCAAGAGGCGTCCATAAAGGCACTGTGTAATCGCTGGACTGTTTTCGCAAAACGAATATTTTAATTGGACGAGTCAATTACAGAATTTCGCTTCTATTCGTAGACGTTTAATTTCGTTTTAGTGCACACTTAATTTGTTGACGGATCAAGAGATACGCGTAATGAAGTTATAATTTTCTTTTGTTACGGAAGAAAAAAACAAAACAATTGCTAATAAGGAGTTGTTAGTTTTCCCATCCCCGTCTGAAGAGGACAGCTGTGAGCATTTCAACGACATAATATATGTATAGAAGAACACTTGTTTGTTGCTGAAATGTCGTTTGTAGTTCGTCAGTCGAATCGATTAAAGTCCCACCCGCTGCGCGGTTTTCATTTTGAGGGAAAGTTACAAGTTTTTCTTCCCGCGGCCATAGAGGATATCCACTTGACTTATTAAGGCAGTTGCTGGAGGAAATCGAAATGGCTTTACGGTGGCATTGAGATCATTGGACAAAATGTCTATTTACATTCATTATTATTCTAACGGGAAATCGCAAATTGAAATTTGTTTAATGAACAGTGATATATTTAACAAAGTTAATCGAAATAGAGACGATTCATTTACGTTAAGTTATCATCAAGCGAATCTGGTGACATGAAAACAAGGACCATTTACCAACGGATTAACTTGACCATTTACTATTTAACGCTCGGCGTTTCTTTTTTATTTACAGTAGAAACTTGTGAAGCACCACGCAACTAACAAAACGCGTACAGTCATGAACGACAAATTCGTTCACAGCTGAGAAAACACAAGCTTCAAATCGATACTTGACAATTGAAAATATATGCCTTCTTATATGTACTGTATCCTAAACAGTTATAATGTTGATGTAGCGTCAGTTGCAATCAGCAACTGTGAAGTTGTCGACCGAATGCAACAAATCCAGTACAATACTTGAGTAAATGCATTGTATCGCAATATTCATTTATCCGAAATTGTAATTTTCTTATGGTTTACGAGTAAACGTGAAAATAGTTCTCTATCATCGACTTTTCACTGACGATGCAGTTTAAATGAAGTGTCAGCATTGCCGGACAAGTAAGCACTCCATTCGATCCGTTTTTTTTTTCAAACTTGTGTGACATTATTCGTGATTGCCAATAGCTCTGCACGAATTATATTTAATGAGCTTTGTCAGTCAAGAAATAGTGCAACTTATGGCATAAAATGTAGATCAAAGTTGAATGATACAATAACCTTTATGCTAATTCCTCTTTGTACAATTTTGTCATAGCTCTCTTAGCTTTACGGCAAAGACCTCGAGTCTTTTTCGGTATCTAATAACTAGGAAATGATTCCACGGCGAGATTGCCGAGATTCAACAGAGCGGACACGCGCTTGCGTACATTTTATTAAGCAAATTTAAACACAATATTTCAAACAATAAAGGTAAAATAAAATTGAAAACGAGGTTGACATTCGCTGGACCTATTGAACCGGCAAAGGATTGACGATGCCACACCTACAAAATGGCCCAATTATTTTGTTGGACAACATTTTCACGAGTATTGGTTATCTGGGGAAAGCCTAGGGCCCTGGGTCTTGGTGGATGCCCGATGTCTAAGAAAGATTCATCCGATGGCGTGTATCTTTGGGGAAGAACTGGCTCATCAGCAGATGGATGAGACGATGGATCCACAGAATCATATGGAACATTTGGCGCCTGCGAATCTGGAGCTCTTGACGGAACTTGGGGCAGAATATTCTTCAGAAAATCATACAGGGGATCTTCAACTATAGCAGGTCCTTGTTGAGCTTCTTCCACTGGATAAGGCTGAGAAAAATCCATTGGTTCTTGCTCAACCGAAGGCGATTCGTGGTCTGTTTCCAATGGTGTTTCAGCAAGACCCATTTTCATGAAATTATAAAAAGGTTGTTCAGTTTCCGCATAATCAGCCACGTCCTCTCGTGGGGTCGAAGTCTTTGCTCGTAAATGGACGTTTGTATTAAACCAAGGAGCAGCACAGCTGATAGACACTCCACACAAAACTAGCCAAACGACGATACCTCTGCTCTTCCTCATCTAAAGCAAAATGATTTGATTCTATTAATTTCGTTTAAGACATTATCGATAACTAACTTACGGCAAGAAGACTCATTGTCAACGTTTAGAATGAGAAGGTTTCAATGAACAAGTCTTGTGGGCTGAACGAGCTTGACTGAAAGACAATACGACTTGCTTGCTTATATAGGACTGCATTGTGAGTCGCTTTCTTTCTCCTATCACCCCGTTGAACTAAAGACGGTTGGCACAAAATGCATCGGGAAAAGCTTTTCCCAGTTTCTAGATTATAGCTCCTGTAATGGTGTACCCAGGTACGGCGTTCACGCAGCTCGATTCTCGTAAAAGTCATTGAGAGGTGGGCAGGAAAATGTTTATGATCCGTTAGCCTCCAGCTTGAAGAACCAGAAAAAATGGCGAATGGGCAATAAACTCGTAGAAATCTATGTGAAGATGAATTATTTTCTTGTCAATTTATGATGTCATTTTTTTCTCTCTAGTTTCACTTACGATTTACTGAACATCGTCTCGGCGTCTGAACCTATTTATTTTCCATTCTCCATCTCTTCTTCTCTAAGAGAAAGAAAATATTATTTTTAAGCATGCAGATTGTGATCAATTGTAAAAGAATTTAGGTTCACTTTACTTGTGATATGGCAGTAGTCAAATATCCTTTTTCAATGGTCTTTACCCCCATCAACTTTCTTTTCTTTTTCCGCTCGTTTGCTTGCCATATTTGCCAGCATTACAGAGCAGTTGAGAATTAATGTTACGAGACTTTCAGCTGTCTTGTGTCTCTTCTTTATTGTTTTAGAGACGCCCAGCCGTACCAACACGCACACACTTTCTGTGTTAGGAGAAAGGGGAAATTCACCCAGCGTAAATTATATCCTCTATTTTCTATAGTTTGATGTTACAGAAGACCCCATGATGTTGACGTTTGAGAGTTTAGTCGCCATTGTGCAACAGTGCGTTATTTTAACAAAACGTTGGTTTCACTAGTTCTTTTAAATTTAGTAAAATATAAATGAACAAAGTACTTCGACTATCATACAAGAGTTCTGCATTACCTCTAAGTCGCAACCAGCAAGAACTTCATCAAAAAATCCAAGTTGTATAAATACTGAATTTCCTGTGGCTATGCGTTGGTGTACCAGACATCGCATTTTACTCAACCTTCCATCAAGTAAATTTAAATAGTAAAAATTTATAAGATTCTTCGATGGACTTTTGTTCAGAGAGTATAACTCTCTAATCAAAATTTGTGTTCCAAACTTGCTTTGCATAGAAATTCAATTCACAAAGAATAATAGGGGATAAATGTGCCGTCCGATAGCTGTGGTAGTGATGGGTCTCGCTTTTTCTTTACGGCAATGTCAACGTCAGCTTCTTTCGTGGAAATGACGAGCTGTTTTCGTAACCTTTGATTGTAAGCGATTATTATGAAGTGGAAGAAAAAAAATGATACTTTAAAATAAGAACACTATTTATTGCACACATTCTAAACTCTTTTATGAAACCTTGTCAAGTTCATTAAAGAAAAATCGTTACTTTCTTTGATTTTTCATTTATCACATTTGAACACCAGGCAGGCGGAGGATTTCAAGTGATCGTTGTTCAACTGATGATGACGGCGGTGTTGTAATGAGAATAAATCTTCCGTTTCTGTGATTAACTCGCTGTTGTTTTCGTTTCAAGAACCACGATATATGCATCATTATTTTTAATGTGGCCTCAATTCAGTCAATGGAGGTAAATTTTTCATTTGGGCATTCTACTTCCAAACGTGGTTTTAATTATTTCGAGAGGAATTTTAAATAAGCAAGGCTGAACATTCCGCCATCTAGCGGGCAAAAGCACATTAAGCGAATCTTGCCTTGCCACTCTTCCATCTAACGAGGAACCCTAGGAAATCGAGGAATTTTAATATTGTAATCAGTAAATTCTTCAAACTGAATTACTTTTCGGTATCGTGTTGCCTTGACATCAGTGCCGACCTTTCTACATTCTAGCAGATAATTTATAATGTCAACTATTTGGAGTGTTTACATTTTCGTGCACAACATTAACCCAAGGCAGATATGTTTTTCAATGTTTCGGTTCTGGCGTAAGACCTTTTTGAGGTAAATAGCTCTACATTATATGGTCTCATCAACTTTCAAACGAAATATCAGATAAAGAACATTGGCTAGGGTATCCCAGCCCTTTAGTTGATCGGATTCTTTTAACAGCTGGTAGCACCTAACGAAATCCCCAATAACTTAAACTGGAGCAACTTCGCATGCGTATTTACTTGGGGATTTTCGAAATAAATAGCCATATGCTTGCATCCAACCCCTCCCCCTACATTCGCTTTATTGACTGACAACACTGGTCATTTATCACAAAAAAAGGTGAATAAAAATCTTTTGTAGTAGTAAAACCAAATAAACTTTTATACATTTGTTAAATCCTGACCCTGACATTAATTAATCTATCTCGAATGGTTGATGGCTCTCTCTGTTGTTTTCACCTGCATGTTGAGAGTCGGATGGAGTTGTTCTCACTCCGCACTAAGTGAACGGCCAGACATGAAATGTTAACGAAATCTGCGTTTCATTTTGTTGTTCTTTACCACCTCGGTGTTTGGCAACATGTGTGTGATCCGGGATCGTCGATATACGACCTGTCCGGATCTGGGCGAGGTACGTATTCTTTTTCGAACTTGAAGTTTAAGCAAACAAAGTGGAGGCGATGATGTACACTAAGCAACATCTTCTGTTACTTTTTACTCTTCTTCCTGTTTTCCTTTTGTCACGTAACATCCTCTGGCTTTTTCTTTTTGTCGGCGAAATTGTGTTCCAGGAAATGTACGCGTCGATTTTCCTCATTTTCGTTCGTTTTCCGGGTATGGCGTATCGATCGTCGAAGTTTGGGTTTTTACCAAGAAAAAAATGGATATTATTTTGTTTCCTTCCGGGTAAATCAATTTCACTGTATTCGAGGAATATGGCACGCCTCGGATCAGACAGTTCGTGACTTTTGTTGACACGTCCATTTTGCAACGCAGCAATCGCTAAATTCTCGGAAAACAGGACGCCATTTGCAATGCATATACAACTGAAAGTAGTTGTCTTTTTCGACGTCATTTTTACATCATTTCGTAGCTAAACTCTTACAATATGTTTTCATGACATATTTTCACGACGTTGACAATTGATTACAACGGTAGCATAAAATTCTTCTTTCTTTTTGAGTTTAGTATGCGTGACAGCTGGTCGATGTCTGACAGTAGGACGATCAATTCGCAGATTTGTTGCTGTTTCTCCCTTGTTCTCAGTGAATATGCCAATTTTTATACGAGAGCATTCTCGTATGTTGTGCGATGCTCTGGCCCTATTACTTGTCCCGCATATCCGTCAGGTGGTTTTACAGTTGCAGTGAGTCACGTCCGTAAGTATTCACCATCCAACTATCGGTAATGAGGGCCTTTTATTAAATGGGGAAGATTCATTTTCATCTCATCTGCCTGTATGAAGCTGTTTATTACCATCCTATGATAAAAAAAATAGCGCCTCGGCTTATTAAATAAGAAGAGGGAATTTATTTTTGTCTAGGTGGTTGTTTCAACAATGCCCTAACAGGTATATAGAAGCTGCTGTTTCTGTTATCTAAAAATCACAATATTTTAATGACCCCATTCCGGATCGTTTGTTGGTGTGCATGCCCGACTTTAACAAGCGACATCTTGTGAAGTGACAACCATTCGGTATGAGCATTATCGTTTTTAGGTACATGACGATGAGATAAACAATGTTCATTTTTACAAAACATGATTTTCAGGTGAAAGGCGAGTGAAAACATCCAACAATTCAATTAAACCCAAAGAAAATTGAATTGTGCAGTGGGGATATGGAGACCTGACCAGCAGGCATGGTGAACTGTGCCATGCACTTGTATCATTTCTTGCTTCCGTGTTCCAGTTCATTTCAGGAAGAGAACGCTTTCGTCTGCCACAAGTTTAAAAAACAATGAGTCCAGGAAACTAAACAAAGAAGAGGAATCACGTCCACCACATCTTAACATGGTGTTTTCAATCTGTTGACAGTTCGGTCCCGCGTTTGGCCGATTGGTGGCGATGATGTTCTCACGCTGAATTGCAATGGCCCCCTAACCAGTTCCAGCAGCATCTGACTAGTTTATGTGATGTTTCCTATCCCGATTGGTAAACACTTGGCATTTTACACGACCAGACTGATAAACTGTTTTCTTTTGTTTGTGTTTCCAGGTAAACATCCGTGGCTCCGCACGGCCTCGTAAACAACAATAGATTTTATTATCCGTGAAATCTACTCACACAGCGTTTTGCCATTCTCTTGAAATGGACGAATTTTGGCGTGCACGACGACTCACCAATTCAACTGCGTCATGGTGAGCCCTTTAAATTTTATTATGTATACCTATTTCATCAATTCAAGTTAGAGAGCATTGCCTCCTTTTGCCGTGTCAGACCAATTTCGAGATTGATCTATTCAATGTTTTCTTATACACGGTAATACGCTGATTGCGGATGTCAGGTTGGATGACCAATGCAGTGAAGATTACATTTCGTTATGGGGAAATCACGCACGTATGGGGGATTCCCCTCTCAGTTCTTTTGTTGCAACCGTTCAATTCAATAAGGGAAATTTCGCCGGAAGAGCCTTAGGCCAGAAAAAAAAAAAAAAGGTTTCTGCAATGTAGGTGAATGTCACAAGATCTGGCTTTTCAATTTTCACATCCGCAATGCGTCATTCGCCCTTTCTTTGTAACCACACAAAAAGAGGGCCTAGGCTAATGGCTAGAGGGACCTTGTCCAGGTAACCTATCTCACGTAGATAATAATTAGTTTTCTACCTAAAACGGTTAAGGGAAGGTCATTAAACAGGAGGAAACGGACATCCGTCTGCCTGAGGACTTTGAACTTGTTTTTACCTCCCCAAAAATTCCAGTGAGTTAAGTTACCTTTTTTTTCCCCCCTTCATAAAGTAATTAGGTTTAACCTTGGCCTAAATTTTCCTCTGCTGGAACAATGCGACAAGAAGAAAAATGCGTTTTGTCTGAATGGTCTGATTAAGCGATTTTTTGTTTTGAACATGTCAGTTGGATGTTAGGAACGCACCCCATAACCTCTGCCGTAACACTCAACGGTTTGTTTATTCAGCTGGCCACCATTTTTCTTCTTTCTCACGCTACTTTTATCCGGTTGGGGGGGGAGGCGTGCCGACGCAAACTGATTTGAAAAACAACAATCAAGGCGAGTAGGGAAACGCAGGGCGATCAGACGGTCGCGAATTATCTAACACACAATTGTACAGTCTGCCGCAGGCAGTTGGAATATTAATCAGCAACGTGATTTTCAATTTCAGTTACTAGGCGAACGAAGATAGATGCGAAAATTCAATCCTGGAATTGAATTTCTGCTTTAAAACTGTAAGCAGAAATGAATTGCGTGTATTTATTTTGCTCAAGGTCAGTGCAGCTGTGATCCTCCCGACAACGGGACATGAATCTTTTACGCAATGCTCATCGTGACGCGATGTTTCGTGCCGGCAGATCGAGCAGAACTAAATTAAATAAGTCAAATTGTTGTTGTCACGGCGCGATTGATCGTATGTACCATGACCCACTTTATTGTGTAACAGACAACATTTTTTGCAATTGCGTGTCTGTCGGGACCACCCAAACCCTCCCGCATTTATTCCTTTCTCGCATTGCATTCGTCCCGCACGCAAAACGAAAAAGGGATTCAATTAATCGTTTTGTTATAGGGTTCGGATAGAATATCATCAAAGGGCTTATCTGTTGTGACGTCCAAGATTGTTTTTTGACAACACGAAAAGGATCTTGATAACCTAGCGTGAAATGTCGTGAAAACAACAATAAAAACAAGTTGTTTTGGAGTTGGAATTGGTTTGTTTGTGAAATTTCGGACGTATCACACACAGTTAAAGATTATGTGACGTCAATCAGATTAGTAGGACGAGCCCCTCTTGTTTTGTTTTTAACTATCGGTCAGCCTTAACGATAGTTTTTTGTAATCGCGTGCGGATCGCGAATATCGTGAGAAACACAACGTGAAAGGTTTGCCGTCCTATGGGAACTAACTCAGTCGTAGTTAGTCTGTCGTTCAGTGCACATCTATTTTTTTGTTTGTTTTTTTCTACGTTCGTGATTCAAAATCCTCGGCTTTCCCCATAGTTAAAAATTTTTCACGCGTGATTTTCCCGCACGTTGTGTTACGTCATTGTGTTACTAGGCGGGGGGTTTGCTATAACAACCATTTTTTTTTCTTTTCCTGCAGTTCATATCCCACTGATTCGTTTTCATTTGGATTAACCGGCATTTGTTTGATAAGGTAACATTTCAAAACTTATTTCCTTTTCCTTTGTTTCAGTTTAAATTTTATTTAACCCGGATAATAAGAAATTAGTTTAGTGTAACGCCCCCATTTTTTCACGATGTTTCGTGCCGCAAAATGCAGTTGAGCATCGACGATTCAAGGTCTTTTCGTGATTTCTATTTTTACAAGGGATTATTATCCTTGACCGTGAGCAATTGAAATCGATTTCACTAGTGCAGCTTTCGCTTTTTTTTGGACGAGATTTCTCCAATTCCATGGCCAGAGGAAACGTACTTTCACTTCTTTCTTTTTACAAATTGTAAATTACCTGTCATATTTGCAACGATCTCTTCGTGACGGCGTTGTGATGGCCTGTCTTCATAGTAACACGAAAGAGAGCCCCCCCCACCAAACAACTCACTTGTTTATCATTTTTCACTGATAGTGAGCTGCATCGTAATGCTGTCCTAATAAAGAAATAGTGAAAACAAGAAGGGGAAATCTCAACTCTCTTCAAATCGTTGCCCAGGTGTTCCCCTAAGAATAAATCTGTTTAAAAAAAAAAAAAACGTGCCACAGCGTTTAGCAAACGTGCAATCACGTGACGTTCGTTCTTTTCACGAAAAAAAACGTGCTACGATGACGTCGTCCACTTTTAGGGCGTCTCTTCTGTCGCCTGATGGTAAAAACAAAAAAACTGCACGTGTTTCGATAGCAGAATGTGTTTATCTCTTGCAAGTTTTCGCCCAAGGGTTTCTTGGCACGAGTCACTAGACTTGCAGATTACAGAAAGCAGGAACCAAAGCCCTGCCGATGAATATTTGCCAACCACTTTGTTGATTAAAATTCAACATTATGACACATGCGGATGCAATTTTGTTTTTCTTGTTTAGTTGGGCGAATGCTGGAATGGTGTCCTGGACAGTGATGGAACAGCCAGCAGTTGTCTCACCAATCGCGATGGATCGCATTGAAACATTTCAAGAGGATCGTCTTCAGTCGAACATGAACAAGCAGACGGACACACTTGCAGTTGATCCGTGTCCGCTTCTGCGGCCTTTCTGCCACCAGGTGAGATTTCATACCGTTTTGATTGACTTTTGCTGATCGAGACTCATTGAGAAAAGGTCGGAGGACATACGCAATTTTTGCAGCTGGATCAATCCACCGTTTGCAAGCCTCTCATTCCGCGCGAATTGAGTTTCTACCTGAACGCACCTGCCGATATCCGCAGCTTCACGCCCAAGTGCAAAGGTAATCAATAAAAGAATAAAGGTTCATTACATGTAAGATGGAGGGAGTGATAGGGTAATTAATGTGGCCAGTGGTGTAATTACGTCATCAATTTTGATGCAAAACGTGGAGTTGGGACAAACGGGAGACAGAAATATATACCCTGCACGTGTGTTTCGAATGTCTTGAATTATGTCACGCCATTTGGCAGGTAAACAAACAAAATTCTGCGCCAACAAGACGAACGACGTTGTCAAATTCCAAATTCTGGGCGTGTCAATGTCCTGTTTTATGCATCCGCAGTTTTTTTTAAATATTTGGAATACTTGATTTTTGATGATTACAGCCATTGAATTGACAGGTGTGATCCAGACGTGGCACCAAGAAGGTCGTCAATACTGGAGGCGATTTGCCATGGATGGGATCAGCGTCACGGCCCATCGTTCGCAAATCTCATCTCATCGAAACGGCCGTCACGATGCGCCATTGAGGTAACGTGCAACAAGTTGTGGTGATGATTCCGATCTTTAATCGTTCCACGATGACGCAGAATATGCCTGGCCGACTACGAAGGCATTTCTTACCATCCGGCACACACCTACACCGACGGATCATCTCAATGTGAGTGTCTCGGCCGTTTATTTTCGCGTGTTACGGTTCACTGATTACGCAATTTTATCTACACGACGGCGGGTCTTGCTGGCCCGTCTCATCAGTTTTGCGTGCCAAGTGACAGCTTCTTTTTAAATTTTAATAATTGTGCACACATTTAAATTCTGGGCCGTCTGCCAGTTAATTTGTCAGTTAGCAGACTGACACGAGATTCGAAATCGGACGCATTAAACGAGCTATAACGAAACTTTCTGAATATCGCCAGACGTCCAAGGTTGTGGAGAGGTCGTTACCTATAGAATCGATCCCTGTTCATGAGCTGATGTCGAGCATCAGAAGGAATTCAGTTGGGAACCGGATAGAACCGGAAGACGTTGTTATATTGCAATCAATCGCAGATTGAAACGAGAGATTGCAAACAAATTTTAGGCAGAAGGTGAAGGAAAATTTAATGGCCTTTCATTACAGTTTTCTTGATGTTGGAAAATGTGGTATCCTCATCAAAATTCCAGCGTCCTTGCGTACTGGACTTGAAGATGGGCACCAGGCAACACGGTGACGATGCATCGGCCGAGAAACGGAACCGGCAAATGGCCAAATGCGCGGCAAGCACTTCCGCCTCTCTCGGACTCCGGCTGTGCGGCATGAAGGTATGTAAGATCCTTTCAACCATTTCCGTCCTCCGCATACCGTCGACTTCCTTTAACACATTTTCACGGCCGTAAATCGTCCCCAAAATCAATATTGCCGTTTTGAGTAGTTGAGCCGTTCAGTTTTCTTGGCTGGTCCATCCATTGGTAAATAGCCAATGAGCTCGACATTGGCCAATCTTTATTTTCGTTATCAATTTCTATTTTCATCCGCAATTGACGCCTGCTTCAGAAACCTGTAAATTTGTGTTGCAGGTGTACGAGCCAGTGACTGGCAACTTCGTTAGCCGTGACAAATATTTTGGCCGGCGGCTCGACGCCGACGGACTGCGTAAGGCGCTGGTCCAGTTTTTCGCTAGCGGCGGAGCCAGACGTTCCGCAATCATCGATGCTATTCTTGAACGACTCAAACTCCTCCGCAAGGTCATCGAACAACAGGAGACGTTCCGTTTCTATTCCAGGTCTTGTAATTACAATTTACTGATGTCCTGATGTCCGTAAATGAATTTCTTTTTCTTAAATGTCCAGCTCGCTTTTGATCGTTTACGAAGGCTGCGATGAACGTTGTGAATTTCTTCTTAGCCCCGATTTCTATTTCCTCAATCCACTAACTGTTGGCAGACGATCTAATTCCGATTGCGGATGGGGAAGGATCAGTTATGACACAAGTCCTGTTCGCTACGCCAATGAAGTAGGCCTAGCTAAGTTTGAAAAAATTGGCCGTCCCGAGCAACAGCAGAATGATTTCGACTCGTTATCCATCACGTCGAGTGACCTCGCAGATAGTTGTGACACTCAATCATTGAGCACGAGTCCGCAATCAGTCGACAGCGGACTGGATTGCCTCATGATGGATCAGAGCGTCACAGACAGCTGGACGAGTGTTCGACTGGGCAGCCATTTCAAAAGACATTCATCGCCTGCTAGGATTATGAAATACGAATATGGGGATAACTTGACAGATAGTACGGGCAGTGGAGTTTCATCTGCCGTCTGTTATCCTGGTAGCGTAAACGGTAAGGTGATGAAACGATCGGTTGCAACTAGTTATACGGACAGTGAGGAAGAAAACGATGTGACGTGGCAACATGAGCTGGAGGATGTGCAGCAGGTCTCGTTGTCAGGCGAAGAAGATGGCGAATTGACGCCCGTGCTGGAAGTCAGCCGGATGGAAGAGTTCACAGCAAATGGAAGCCAAACCAAACGGCCAGTGATGGATGAAGACAAAGTGAGTCCAGCTAGCAAGGCGGATAATTGCTGGGCAGATTACGTCGATGTCCGAATGATCGATTTCGCGCACACGACTTTCTCCGGCTACCTAGGACTGGGCGAAAGGGTCCACTGGGGACCCGACAACGGGTACCTCTTCGGTCTTGAAACGTTAACGGACATTTTGTGTGCACTTCGAGGAATTTAGCTAATTTCCCAATGCCTTTCATCTGCAAAGATGATCTGACTACATTGCTCTCCGATTTCCTTGAAGTACAATGGCAAACTAATGTTTTTTGGTGAAATGTAAATATATTTGTATGCGTCCAATGAATAATGTAATAGTAAAATTCTTACTTGCAATACAATCCTGTGAATGCTGAGGCACGGTACCAAAAAAGGGACCCGCCTGTTGTTCACAAACCAAGTCGATCGTTCACCAAGGTTAATGGCTTCTAACGATACGACGCCATTTTCGAATGTCAAAGGGATTTCATAAAAGACTATGGCAAACAATAAGACGATGCCGCCGTTGCATCGATTTTCTAAACCCCACCTTAGGGCGTTACCCGAACGCGGTCGAAAACTGTCCCGACGTCAGACGAGTTGCCCAACGTATCAATATTGTCAAATTGTGTTGCATGAATTATAATTATCCATGTATCGTTAGCCCTCAAAATTCCGACCTTGGGATACACCGAAAATTTACTGTTACGTCCCCAGATAACGCGTAATGTTTCAAGTTCTATAGTAATTATACGTCAGGAATTTTTAATCGATTAAATGAACTCTTATTCACTTATCACGTTTCATCACATTGTATTATCACACAGTAAAAGGGAGGTGGTTTTGCACTATTACGGAAGTTTAAAACACAAGTTGAATCGCAAATGTAATCTGTACACTCGGATATTTATCTTCTGCAACATTTTGCAGTATCAGTATAGTTCACGGCTAGGAAACCACCCCCGTATATTTCGGAATCTTCGAAATTTCTTGGCTAACGAACAGTTAGACGGAGCCGATTCCATATTCAATCACTAGAGATGATTGTATATTATAGCCAGTAACACTATTTAAAATCAACTATCATTAAATGGTTCACGTTAACTAGAATTAGGAACGTGTGAACGCACTTTTCTAAACGTTTGCACATTAGGCAGAACCTGTTGAATGGAATTTAGTTTCGTGTTCCATAGTGCCACTCACTACACAGAATACTGTTCTTAATTGAAATGTAACGTTTCCAACGTTTAAGTGGATATCATCAGGAAAATCCCTCTTTCAAGTTGTAAGTATTTGCTCCTTTAAACAACCATTTTTTGCCATAAAAATCTGGGGGAGATGGGATGACTTCTTCAAAATTTACAAGATTCATGGACTTCACTTATTTATTATTTCCAGTTGATGAAAATCGTTAAATGAAAAAATGAACTGTAATTCACGTTTTGTGTCGTATCGATACAATTTAACTGTTTTTGACAGTAATGGTATCTTGTTTGTTTTACGGCCTGTTTAGCGACGACAAGAACGTCGTCCATTGTCAAGCAATGGGATTGCTGATATGTTGAAAATTTTAGATCACTATTTTCTCTTGGATCGCGGCTGTGTAACTCTGTTCGAAGATGATCTGCACGTGTTTATGGGAAAGTGAAGGTAAGCCAGTCTTTTATTTATATTTTTTATTAAATATATTTTTGTTTGATACGCCATTAGTATGTAAATTTTGGGAGACAACCTAAGTTTCTATATCATTGAACTGAGTTCGTTGCGTCCGGTAACTTGACAATGGAATTGAAGGAAATCTGTGACTTTTCACATGAAAGTAAGAAATTTGTGTGATTCGACTAGCTTTCTGCCATTAGACAATTGTTTTCTAATATAGAAAGGACCCTGCTGAATTGTTGTGAATTCGTGAAAATGCTAAATACGTATGGTATCAGTAAGTTGTTTGTTTATGAATTCATTCGTGTGACGTCACAACCGTTAACGTACGTGATTTAGAATAGTTCGTGTTCTTTAGGGCAGTGCAAGTTTGATCTTGTTACAGAAACATCCGTTTACGTAATGAACGGGGTACTACGCGTTTCTCCTCTCGACCTTCCAACCCAGTTGCAGTAAAAATTATTTTTGAATTCCCTAGTGTTTTTAATTGCATTAAACTTTTAAACAAGAAACGTTGGCAATGTATTTAACTCAACTTTAACTGTTTAGCAAGTGAATTTATAACATTTAGTTCAAGTTTTGCTTATCACATTCGCCAAAGCATCTTTTTTAAAAATTTTTACTAAAACAGCTCGAACAATTTAAAGTTAAATTTCGTTAAATATTCACTACTTTCATTTCCTTTTAGTAAATCTATTTGTTTTTTCCACTACGATGAGGAAGTTGATAGCCAGTGAAAGAAAACGGTATAAGCTGATATTTGAGACAAACAAAAAACAAAACGAAACAGTCAATTTCCCTTTGTGGAAATTCAGGACACTCGAAGGGCCCGCTAGATTGCGTCTGCGCGTGCAGCCGTGAGCGGTAGGGAAAGACCCTAGCCGTTTACTAACCCCACCTGGATTCCTCCCGCTCCGTTGTTTTTGTGAATGTACGCAGCGGTTTGCGTTTCGGGAGGGAAGACCGTAGACGGACGTGAAGAAAAAAAAAAGAAGTGGGTATACATAGTGGGTTAGTTGCAGGATGTCGTTCATAGAGCAGCCGCTCGTCAGTGAGGCAACAACGTCGAACTTTCCCTCCGTTTGTTTGTTATCTATTCGAGTGTGCAACGAAAGACAACATTGCCATTTTGTGTCCAAGTGCGGCCATCGTCAAGTTTGTTTTCAGTTTTCTTCTGTGCAGAAAAATTACATCTGGGTGAGTTGTTATCTCTTGAATTTTCGATACGCAGGGAAAACAAGGTTAAAGGGAATAAGAGGAAGTAGCTCACGCTAATAATGACGTCATTCAAAAGCGCCGGTTGGAATGCGGTTATCCCGCAAACCTTTTCTGACCGCGAACTCGTTTACGGAACTATTCGTTTGTTTTTGATTTGTAGATAATAATTTCATTGTGCATGTAACTTTTGAAATCCTTAGTTCTCTTTTTCTCTTTTGGTTGACACGCGGGATCAATACTGTCGGGAATTTTTGACTAGAAACAGCTGTTTCTATGCAGTTGTTGAGACACCATAGTTTAAGAGTTTTTTTTAACAGTCATGAGAATGCCAGAGATTTCCAAGGTTGGTTGGCAATTGAGGAAGCGTGCAAATGACCGCGTGAGTGCAGTCACCCCTCAATTGGAGTTGGTATCCTTTTCAAAATCTTTTGCTTTTTTGCGTCAATCACGAATAGAACGTAATTAACCAAAGTACTGAAAAGAATACGTGATCGATTACACCTTGACGACGTAACGGGATATCTCCCATTCTAATATCTCGGCCCTTTTTTTTCTAATCCACCCAAACTTTTCTAGAGAAAAGATGGGAACGTTTCTCCTTGTCCCGAATTTATCGTGCACGATTTTCGTTTTCTGTGGAAAAACTTTGATGGCTTGCCTATCGTAATCCCGCACTGCTAACTGATCTTTCACAAGCCGGGACTTTAGTTTTACCACGGTGATGATGGGGGGAAATCCTAAAACGTGAAGGGCGTGTATTCTTTTTTTGTCGGCGTGACGACATTATTACAAACTATTCCAATTTAAAACATTTAAAAAGCAATCTTTTTTTGCACACAGCGGCATTTTATGCGATTGTTGCCGTGTGTTTAGTTTGTGACGTCAACAACCAGCTGTTTCAGTCGTGCCGACCACATTTTCTCTGCGTTTCCACATGTCCCGCAGCGTTCGTGCCACCGATTTTTTTTTTTTCTTTTCTTTTCTACTGGGCACCTCCCACAATCCCAGCTAGACAAGCAGTCGCCAATTATATTCTATTCTCTTTAGATACACAAGTCGCTTTGCAATTGCGGCTGCCAAACTAAATGTGGGCACTGCAAAAAAGAAATTCTCGCGGGAGGGGTTTCCTGGAACAAGTGCTTTTTTTTACATTTCTCTAATTAAGGGTGAAATGTTTTTTTTTTTTAAATGGAATTAGAGAGAACAAGGCACAGTAGATTGATCTCGACAGTTGTCTGCTAATGGCTCCCCTGTTCTTTTCTTATCGAACGACGATCTCGAATGCACGAAGAATCACGGTCACGTTGGGAAGGATGGGGCGGAAAGTAACTGGAACAGAATTGAATTCCGTTGGAATGATCGATGTGCCATGACCTACTTTCCCGTAAAACAATTACGAGAACGACGACTTGGGCGGGATTCGAAACAACAAAGTTTGAACGCCCAGAAGGAAAAAGGGAATTAACGTATGCAAAAAATGTATTTTCCCATGACGTTTTCATCTCGTCATAAGGTTATTAAGACAGCCGCTTATCTGTTGGGCAAACTTAACAGACAATAACAACAACAAACAAAGTCGATAGCGAATGTCGCAAGTTCACTAGACGGTCTGGTGACGTAGTTATCAAAAAATAATTTTGACTCCCTCCCCTATATAGTCGAATCACGCGGGAGTTATCGGGCATAAGGATTTCAGTTCTCCAGTCGTACGGTTCGCTCGTTTTCAAAGTGGTCGTGATTCGCGCGTGATTCAAGAAATTCATTAATTATTACGATATTTGGATGTTGACTTGTGGCTCGTGACACAAACCTTTCGTCCAAAATTTGGTGATACAGAACAAAACCAGAACTGATTAGTTTTCGAATAAGGAACTGCGTTTTCGTTCGTCAAACAGCGTGTCCGATCGAGTGGTCCTGTTGCTAAAGACTTTCACCGTCACTTTTCTGTTCAATTATTTTGCAAGGTAATTGTTTTGAATTGCATAACGTTTGTTAGTGGAAAAGTCCAGGTAGATTGTACTGTCCTATTTTTATTTGTTCTTGTTTCCTGCGTGTGGCTGTTCGTTTTTAATGACCAGTTTGCCCTCGTGCCACCAATTTAGAGGTTTCTCGTATTACACGAAATTCGTTTCAATTGACATTTGTGCAATGGGATTCAAGGCTTGTCCAATTTGACACCGTAACATCAATATCCTTGACCGTGATCGAAACATATTTTCACTAGGCATTTGCAACATTTCAGTGCGATGCAAATTTTTGTTTCAGGGTAGATCTAATTTCATTTAAAGGATTTTAAATGTGTTCCCTTCTTAAATTTATCCCAATGAAAATGGCAATTGATTTACTGGCAGAGTGGGATTTCCCCGTTTTATTTAAAAATCAAGGAAACAAAAGGTAGTATAAACAAGAAAATAGCGTAATAACTCGCTATTTTGATTTTTTTAAATGTAAAATCACGAGGTTAACGTTGGCTGATTCTACAATGTTTTCTATGACGTCATTCTCTGATGACGTGTCACTTCTAGTCAGCACTTTTCCTACCACTCGTCCCTGTTTTTTTTTTTTCATCTTTGCCAAAGTCGTAAAAAAACAAAACTGAAAAAAAAAGGCCACATACAGACTTTCACTTAAAAATTGTAATTCAAAATCTTATCGATGCAGTTGGCGGATGGAATGGTGTGTTGGACAGTGAACGACGAAAAAGCTGTTTTGGATTCAGCAACCGCCATTGGTAATAAAATGGAAGTTCAACCCAACGCTAAAAAATGTAAATTCCAAGATCAGTCGGAAATGAAGCTGCCATCTCTTCCGGCAGATCCGTGTCCGGATTTGCGTCCTTTCTGCCATCAGGTGAGCGAATTAATAATTCAGACTGAACCGAATAATAGCATAAATTAACTTTCAAATGCATTTGTGAAGGTCGGAGGGCATACCCAATTTTTACAGCTGGATCAATCCACCGTTTGCAAGCCTCTCATCCCTCGGGAGTTGAGTTTTTATCTGAACGCACCACCTGATATTCGCACCTTCACACCCAAGTGCAAAGGTAAACGACACGTAGCCTAACAATCAACAATAACGTTTTTATCACAAGTCCCCAAACTATTTTAAACAAACTTGTTTGAGTATAGATTAGTCACGTCGTAAATACGGCAATTCTTAATAGAACATCTTCACGTCATTTGCATACTAATGATTCTGCATCATTGTATAATATTTCATGTCTAAATTTTGGGCCGAGAAAATTATTTTGCTGACGTCAGTTTCTCTGGGGAGGTGGGGGGGGGGAGTCTAATTGCGTTCTCCAAATAGAGCGGGACACGAAGACTTTGCTTAGCATTCTTCTAGAGTGAAAAATGAAGGAAACAAAAGAAAAACGAGGGATGCTTTTTCTTCAGACGGCAGAAACTTTGGGGACAGAAATATCCTCTCACCCACGACGGCCCTTGTGTCGGCTCTCATCTTTTGCCACACATGTGCAACTGAACAATAGACAAAAAAGCCGACGTCAGTGTTAAAGATAAATGACTTAATCAAATTCCTCTATGCTAATCACGCGGATTATTCAGAGCTTTTGTATTTGTTTGTTGATACTTGATGTAATCGTCTGACATCATTTTGATCTGATTGTGAGCTTTTGCCATTTTAATTGTTCAGGTGTGATCCAGACGTGGCACCAAGAAGGTCGTCAATATTGGAAACGATTCGCCATGGATGAAATCAGCGTCACGGCCGAACATTCAGAAATCTCGTCCCATCCAAACACCCGTCACGATGCGCCATTGAGGTAACGTGCAATCCGCAACGAAATTTTGATAATTACAAAAATTAATAATTCCATAATCGTGTAGGATATCCCTGGCTGGCCATGAAGCCATTTCTTACCATCCAGCACACACCTACACTGATGGATCATCTCAATGTGAGTTTTCTCTCCAAAAAAAAATCTGTTTTTTTCTTTATGGGCTATTTTCGTATGGTCGTGGTCGGCGCCCCCGTTCATTTCACTAAGTGTGTGTGTGCCAGATCTCTCTTCCACTTTTGGTTGTTTTTAATAGAAAATAGTTGGGCAGCTCGCCAGATTCGTGTTCGTCTATACGTTCGTGAATTTGTCTGAAGCTTTTCTCTCAATTTCGTGTCGGCAAAAAGATGAGGTACATGTACGAGTAGCGTCTCCCCCATTAAATAAAGAAAATACGCGTTTAAATTCCTTTTCCACGTGACCGAATTGACGTGATCAGTTTTTAAAACAGTTTTAGAAGATCCCTTTTCATCGGACAATCAAACAGGAAGGAAGTAGCACACTCTTAAAAGACCTTGCATTCTACGACGTTTAAATTTCAAAATATGCCGACTAGCAGAAAAAGAATCAGCCAGGAAAAAATTGCTAATTTATGATGCCACCCTTGACTCTTCCAAGGTTAACACCACCTGTCGATTTCTGGCGCCGCTTCGCCATTATTCGTTCGCTAATGAATTGGCAGCACGCGATAGCTATAAAGCCTTTATTGGCCAATGTCGACTAGACACTTCCCTCGGCCCTTAACTATGCCAAGTGCAATTTTAAAGGCCTCCTTAAATATTTCCGGTTCCTCCTGTTGCTGACCTCTATTTTTTTTCTTCAGTTCCTTCCTGTAAAAGATTTCATCAATTCACGTGATAATTCAAAGAGTTTTTTTTTTCAAATGCAATTTCTTTTTAAATTGTTCAGTTTTTATGATGCTGGAGAACGTAGCGTCCGCATCGAAATTCGAGCGTCCCTGCGTACTGGACTTGAAGATGGGCACCAGGCAACACGGTGACGACGCATCCGCCGAGAAACGGAACCGGCAGATGGCCAAATGCGCAGCTAGCACTTCCGCCTCTCTCGGACTCCGACTCTGTGGCATGAAGGTATGTAGTCTGGCTCATTATCTTTCGATCATCTCCACATGTGCTAAATGCTAAGCTTTTGCGCCATTTAAAAAAAAAATTGACATTGCGAAGTTGATCCTGTTCAATGTGTTCCTGGCTAGTCCGGCCATTTGGTAGACGGCCAATAAGTTTGGCAACCGTTTTAAAAAGCTAAGAATAAAAAACTAAGACAACCCATTTTTTTCTTCTTCTAAATTTGCGGTGATCTATTTTTATTCTGGGCCATCTGGTTTTCTTTAAATACTGACAATGTGTCAATTGTTCAGGTGTACGAAGCCACATCGAACAAGTTCTTCGTCCAGGACAAATATTTTGGACGGAGACTCGATGCAGATGGACTACGGAAGGCGTTGGTCCAGTTTTTTGCTAGCGGTGGGGCTCGTCGTGCTGGAATTATTGGAGCCATCCTGGAACGTCTGAGGCTTCTCCGCAAAGCTATAGAACAGCAGGACACTTTTCGTTTCTATTCGAGGTGCATGATTCCAACTAGATTTCTCTAAACATTTGTTACTAACGTGAAAATTTGCATGTCCAGTTCCTTGTTGATCGTCTACGAAGGATGCGATGAAAATTGCGAATTTTATCTCGGTCGCGATTACCATTTCCTCTGTCCTCCACCTGCTAGACGATCTAGCGAGCCGGAGACAGCTGATAATGTTAGTTGTTACAAACCAGCAAGATCCAGCTCAGACGTCCAAATTCCACGACTAAATGAAGTGGCCATTCAAAGGCAAGTGTCCGTCGCAGACACTAACGATTGTTACTTGACGGACAGCTGTGAAACTCAATGTTTTGGTACCAGTCCACAATCCGTTGACAGCGGTCTTGATTGCCTCATGATGGAGCAAACGTCATCGCTGTCCAGCACCAATGAATGCTGCTGGAAGGGTGTGAATGGCCAGAGTCGTTACGTCGGTTCGTTTAAGTCTATTTTAAAGAATTCGACGACGAGTTACGAATGCGACAATTCAACAGATAGCACAGATAGCGGAGTTTTCTCATCGCCAGTGGCTAAAAAGCAATTGAAAAAGTTGAAGAAACGATCGACGACATACACGGACAGCGAAGAAGAAAGCGATGCAATGTGGCATCATGACCTGGATGATGGCCAGCACGTTTCGATGGAATTGTCTGGCGAAGAAGATGGTGAATTGACGCCCGTGCTGGAAGTCAGCCCGACGGAAGAGTTCACAGCAGATGGAAGCCAAACTAAACGACCAGTGATGGATGAAGACAAAGTGAGTCCAGCTAGCAAGGCGGATAATTGCTGGGCAGATTGCGTCGATGTCCGAATGATCGATTTCGCGCACACGACATTCTCCGGCTACCTAGGGCTGGACGAAAGGGTCCACTGGGGACCCGACAACGGATATCTTTTCGGTCTTGAAAATTTGACAGACATTTTGAGCGAATTGCAAGGATTTTCACTTCATCAGAGAAACGCCTTATCTTATTGATAGTTTGAATTACGCAATGTGTGGCACTGGGAGAGATAATATTTTAAAACAAATTCCAGATGACAATGATGACGAACAAGTACAAATATGATAAAAAGAAAATCAGACCTGTAAAAAGAAAATCCGTTAAAATTTAGGAGAATTTTAAACTTTCTTCACAACGTTGTTTTTACCAAATTTCTTTCAGAAATGTCGCTGAAGGGATATGTTATTTGGCTAATTGTAAATAATTTTGTACTAAAAAAAGAATAAACACTGACATGAAAGAATATTTTCTATTGTTTAAATTGTTTTGGGTTTTAACTCTTAAAGTTCATCAAATTGTTGACTAAATTTTGCTGTTGAAATGAGGTCAGAAAACTGGGTCTATCTCAGTGCGATCCCAATAGCAATTGCATATCATCAATTTTTCCGTGATGAATCCACACAAAAAGAAACAGGACATAGATAAAAAAAAACATTCTGATAGTGGCCAGTACAAAGTGTGTGATTCGCCACTGTATATAAAATATACAGTTAACCGAAAATAGTTTGGCTGGCAGAGAGTTAACGTATTTGACATTAAAGCGGTCGGGAAACTAAAAATAGCTTTCATTAATATCTCGATCTTTTGACTTGAAAGAGAAACGATAATTAATACCTGATGGTCGCCGGGAACGGGCTTTTCATCTCCGAAGAGAACAATCCATTAAATAACAATAACGCAATTACTGCCTTTGTCAGTCATTTCTAAAGAATTGATTCCTGCTAAAGGTCATCTGCTTTTATAACATGAATCAATTCTAATTAGTAGTTCTCTAAGAAAAGAAGGAAAACATGTTAGCAGAGCAATTTCACAAATTCATTTTTAGCCAATTGGATATATTTATTCAATAAGAATTTGAGGCGTAGCTGATGTTTACGTCGTCGTAAGTCTAGCCGAGTTCTTGTTTGTTATTCTCTTGAACTACGCAGTTACGCAACATCCAAACACTCCCAGCCCTTTGTTTATTATTGCCAGAAAAACTACGCAATTAACATTACATCAACCCCTCTGGATAATTTAAGCAAATCTACTTAATCGTACATCTGTAACAAAATCTATCATACATTTGTTGTCAACATGTTATTGTCTTGATGTTTTGATCTTTGAATCTCGTCTGATAACGACACATCTTTTACATATCAAGAGATTACATTTTGGTGGTGCCCGTTTTCAAACTTTGGAATTGAGACACGATCGATTTGGACATTTCCAAGAAAACTTATTTACCCATCTAGACCACCCCTTCACAAGTTTTTCCTGTGTGAGCTATAATAAATGATGGCGTGAGAGAATTCCAAGTCTAGCGGCTGACATGTGAAACGTCATTGGCTCTGATTGAAACTTGATCGATTCCTAACAACCTCATGTTTTTTACTGAAATTTTTTCCACGTTAGCGCCCCTATGTATGAATAAGATATCAAATTATCTTTCATCACACAATTTTTAAGTATAAAAGTCACGGAAAAAAGACGTTAGATGAGGTAATTTTCTTGGGAAGGTTGCTGGACCTTAAAAAACAAAACAAATTTATGACACGAGAGCTTCGAAACGCATTGGGGAGCAATTGCAAATGTCAAGATTACACAACGGGAGAAAGGGAAATCTCGGATGAAATTGGCAATTTTATCTAGCGTATCTAATCAACACAAATTGAGATCACAGACGTCCGTTGGAGTTGAATAACGTGAATGTAGTACTTTGTGGGGGGGGGGGGAACGAAATCCCATTCCATCACTAATTAATAGACGATCTGAATGGGGGCAAATGCTAAAATATCATCTTTGGTTTACAAGGATCAAAATACCGGATGGAGGATGGCTCCGCGACATCATTCTAGGATTGTTGTCTTATACTCCGTTAATCGTTTGATAAATCAGATATCACATAATGCAAGAATGACGCCAGGTGTTGTTAATTACGTAATTAACCCACCCAAACGATCCACGTGACGTACACTGGATAATTTGCGATTTCCTTAAATGTTGTCAGCCAGTATCGTTTGTTTAGTGTTTGCCGTATTGCAAAAGTAATTGGTAAAACAAAGCGGATAAAAGAAAATGGAACGAGTGAGGGATATTGACCTGTTCTGTAAAAATCCAATGTAGAAAATCTTGTACACGTGGATGAGGAGGCTCCTGCTGTTGTAGTATCGGAGAAAACTGTTTTAAACTGCAAGCTCCGCCTTCTAATTGCAAATTCAGCAAAACTTCTTGCCACTGTTGTGTCTGTCCTTTTCGGTACATTATTTAAAGTGTCGACAACAAACTTTAGCCTAATCAATAAAATCCTTTATCAGATTGCAGACGACAGAAAAATCTCGAATATTGGACTAGAGCACTGGACTGCTATGTCGCACTGGTCCATTGGATACTGTTTGTCAGATGAGGCCGTTGCCATAGCTACCTCAACTTTTAGTAGCAAAAGCAGTCCAAAAGAAAGAAAATTCTAACTAGGCTTTTAAAACATGAATAAACAATTTTTTTAATGTAAAATTCGCGTGTAAATTATTTTCATTCGAGAAAAAAAAATAGATGATTCGTAATTTAAAAATAGTTCAGCACAATTATTAACAGGAAGTGGCAACGTTTATTACATTTTACCCAATAAATTGGCAGATGCACACAAAATTTGGCACTTGCTTAAGGATTATCACCAGCGCCAGATAACAAAAGGTGACGGGTGTATAGAGATCTATTTCGATTATCCATGTGTATCTGTGTGATCTTAACAAGTAAGATCTAAACATCGTCTTATTATTAAAAATCAAATTAGGTTTTATGTTACTGCATCTTTGTTATGCCATGTACGAAAAGAATGAGTCGAAATTTTTCTATTTTATTATTGAAAGCCTTGAAATGGTTAGCACATGTGCCAGTGGCTCATCATCTCAATCTAAGATCTGAATTATTCATGCGTGTGGAGTAGGTCCTTATTATTTGTAAAAACAAGTTTTTGGCGTAAATAGTTGATCATGTTCACTGGTATTCTTGACGTATACTATTGGCAAAACAAAAGTGTTATGTTTCATTGATGTGAACAGAACATGGGGTACCATTTGTTCTACAAATTTTGGCCGCTGGCCATTACCCCGAGTTAGCGTGGCACTCGATATGGTTTCCATCTGTCAGGAATAGGAAGACATTCTCTTATTATTAGACTCAAGTGGCATTTGCAAATAATCTATGTAAAACAAAAAAATTATCAGTATTTAATGTAGAATAATAACATTCATTTTCTATTCTATGAATATTTGATGCAGGAGCACAAGAATGAAGAAATTCTGCAAGAATCAAATTCCACCAACCAGATGTCTCTTAGAATCTCTGATGGTGAATGGGATGAGCCGAGTCAACACACCAAATAAGGTAATTATGTGACAAAGCTTTCTTGTTTATTCAAGATTCACGTTTTAAATTATTTTGAAGACATTTCGTTGCAAGGAATGGTGATTTTTTGCCAATTTTTCGTGAATGTTAATTGTGAAACATCATTATGTCACTAGAGGTCTCGCTGAATTGAGAAACCCACCAGTAATTTCGCCAATCACGCAAAACAGGCCCGTCTTCTTTTCTTATCTCGTAAGCCAAGCGAATTTCACAACATTCCAGATAAAACGAATTTAATGGTCACGACCGTGAATCCCTTTTTGCGCAGTTACCGTCCATCGCAGAATGAAACCGACCCAAAGTTCTAAACAAGAGATTGTTTGCTGCACATCTTCTCGTATAAACATTAACCGCACAGAATCCCAAACACGCTGAAAGCCTGCACTCGATCGCCTAGTCATGCGTTCATTATTGGGAGAAACGACCCCTCTGTCCTCCCGTCCTACACCCACTTTATTTGTGAATGTGTACGGGCACACAGGCTGTAGAGAAAGCCAATAGGAATGGGTCACGTGATGTTGGGATCCCAATCGACTGGGATCGCCGAAAAAGTTCCCCCACACACATACACACCCTACAGCAGGAAGAGGTGGGCCGTGCAAACAGCTAAGAGGGGGGGTATAGAGTGTTTGCTGCAGGGTTTCGTTCACAGAGCGTCTGCTCGTCTCCGACCGAGCACGTCAAGTTACTCAGCTCGCACAGCTGACTGTGCCCCAAAACAGACAAAGGCAACATTGCCAGCTGCAAAGTCTTTCTTTGTTTGTGTTACTCGTTCTGATTCTTTCGCTAGTGCTCAATTAGAATTAAGTGTTCAATCAACGTAATTTCTCATCTTTACTGCTGTTAAATCATCGTCCAAAATTCGAGGTAAATCTCTTTGTTATGCAACTCTCGTTCTCTTTGTCTTATCATTACCAATGCAGACATTGTCGTCGATCCGAAGCACAGTTTTCAACTGTGCATACTTTTGGTTTCTGGGCAGAGATAAAAAAAAAGTTGTTACGTCACGGGTATACGATAACTAACGGTTCAACCGAGCAGGGTATACCGAGCTGACCGTACGTAGGATATTGGCAAAGAATCAGATTTTTCCCTCCCACCGCAACATGAGAAAAAAGAAAACTCGGGAATCCCCCCTTCCCCTCTATGTATGTATACAAGTAGCACCGTTCTCTACGGTTTGGTAGTGCTCCTCTCCGATTGGTTGACACGAGCTCGGATCAATACGGACGATTTTATTTAGTGGGGAAACCTCTGAGGGGCTTCTGTCCAAAAAATGAGTAAAATACAGGCGAAATGTGAGTGGATGAGTTAGCGTGGGCGTTGTCTCTCAACCGAGTGCAGAAAAAAAGAGGGCGATTCTTTTTATTCTTATGTTATAATCATATCGATTACGACATGTATGGCAATAGTCAAGTTATCTGAAATTGTTGGCGCATTCTCCGAGTTGTATCGAGTGCGGATTACGCATTCGCTACCAGTGGTCTCTGCTCAAAAGAAGCCAAAACGGTTTGCTAACGACCTAGCACAAATATGTCGTAACATATCATGCATATATGTGAATAAAGACGATAATTTCTCGTACGATCCAGATGTTGCAATATGGATGTAATGTTGCACCACCTTCATTTTTGTTCTTGTAGATCAAAAGAGAACGGTTTCTCTCCTTGTCCCGGATTCACAAAAAGTGGTCATAGCACGAAATCAAAATTTGAAAATTTCTCTAAATTTAAATGACTTCACGTACACCTTTAACGTATGCTCATCCGAAACATGTGTGACGGTTGCCTTGGTTACGCACGATAACTTTTATTGGGGCCATGGAGTAGCATCGAATTGCAGTTGTTGAGTACAGGACATGATGAAACTGTGTGCGACAGTCGTAAAAACACCCCAACATTTGAATAACGAGGGTTACAAGCATTCTAACACTATTGCACAACTGTCGATTTTTAAAGAATAATCGTTTTAGACGAGGTTATTTTTTTTTTTTTGCTGTCGTGCATCCACATATTGTGACGTCATAATTTGTTCCATTCTCTTCTGGGTAATTCCCAAGAAATTTCGCATTAGGTTTGCTCCCGTGACGTCCGTACCACTCCACCAAATTCTGTTTGTTTTTCACGCGTAACGAGCTGTGTTCTTTGCACGATCACGTTCACCAGAAATTCAGGTACTCGGCAATCATTCTACAATCACTTTTTTGTTATATTCCCCCTGAAACATTGCTTAAAGTTTTTCGGCAAGATGTAAAGAAGAGCCCACCGGCTTATCCAGGTAGATAATAGAAAAATTTGAAATAGCCAATTAGGTCTAATTTCCCCGGAAATCAACTTGAATCTACGGGTTTGTTAAACAATCGACCAATCCATTTGACATTGCTTGTTTGAAATTGTATCTCACGGTCACGTGATTGGTCCTCGTCATCGGACATTGATCTCACCTATTGCTAATAATAAAAATATTATTCCAGAGGAAAGGGACAAAAAATGGTCTGCATCGCGAATCTTAACAAATACGCTACCATTCTTCTGCCATGACCTACTTTCGCAATAAAAGAATCCAACACAAAAGGCACTTTACCTTGCCGAAGTTAAAAGGCTGATTACGTAAATATCCATTCAAAAAGACTAACAACAACAAACAGTTCTTGAAGAAACATAATAGATGTGGTTTTTTCCCTCTTTCTCAATCGGCTTAACTGTGAAGGTTTGTAGAGAAAGGGCTTATGTCAACTGTTAAAGATTTATGCATACGAAATGTTCTCGTTTTAAATGGGGGGGGGGGAATTGTATCGTATTACCATTGGAATTTACGTCTTTTGTGTTTATGTTACGTCATTTCAATTGTTCGGGAATTTCGGACGAGCCCCTCTCTCCTGAACCAATAAGAAATGAAGAAAACATCAGCCCATTTGCTTGTGCCATTCTCTTCGGGAAATCCGCAATTGTACCGCCCACACCGCCCTGTAGCGATAGAGTCATGCCCGTGCGTGTAGGGTTCTCGTGAAAAAGCCCCATGCTGGACATGGCTCATATATCAGTTGCAGTTAGACAGTCGGTTGGGCCAGTCCGTCTCGCACCGTTGTCTTGGTTTTATTTTTCTTGACTGCTAGCTGCTTCTCGTATATCGTGCGTGATTCCCGCACGTTACCTCGTCCGTCAACTGTGTCTGGCAACAAAAAAAAAGAATTCTCTGGAGAGAAAATCCGGTTGGCAACAGACGAGTGTCCGCGTCGACCCGTTCAAATATTTGTGCTCTTGTTTTCAAAGTCTGGTGGACATTTTTGACAATAGAGTGATACGAATTGCAATTTCATCGCGACTCGTCTGCCCAGCCAGTGTTATCATCAAAAGGTATTTATTATCTTTTGTATATGAAAAGCTCCTGCGAAACGAGTTCGTTGCCCGGCTTCTTTGTTATTGACGTTGTTTTATTTTAACCTTTATACGACCCCACGTGTCGCGAATCTCTTTTTGTTGCGTGAATGAAATGGAAATCCGATAAGAATCCGTACATTGGTTGTCTGTATGATAATGAGGCAAGTATAGACTCGAAAGACGTCTATCACGCAAGGCAGCTGGAGGGCAAAAACCGTTGGTCGATTTCACAAAGAGTCGTGACGTCAGAGTGTATCGACTTTTCTTTTTCTCCTCATTGTCCTTTCGTGCTATTCCATCGTCTGCTATCAGAAACGTTGACTGTTGGCTGAAAGTCTTCGTGAATAATAAAAAATTAATTGTCTTGTTTTTTTTTTTCACAGTTGACGGATGGAATGGTGTATTGGAAGGTGACTTGAATAATTCAGCCTTAAACATAATGGATGTCCAACGCAACGCTAAAAAGTGTAAATTCCAAGAGGATCATCATCATCGTCCATCGGATGTGAATAAACAAGTGAAACCAATTCCACTCCCGGCAGATCCTTGCCCACTTTTACGTCCTTACTGCCATCAGGTACATAATCCACCAACTAATTAGCTCCTGCTGAATTATTAACGCAATTATTTTTTCAAAGGTCGGAGGACATACCCAGTTCTTGCAGCTGGATCAATCCACCGTGTGCAAGCCTTTGATTCCACGTGAGTTGAGTTTCTACCTGAATGCACCTGCCGACATTCGCACATTCACTCCACAGTGCAAAGGTAAGATCAAACGAGAAGATGACCTTCTCTTAAATGTTATGAAAATTTAGTAGACGAGAGCGTTCCAGTTTAATTATAAATCCTTGCTTATGAAATCCACTTAAAAATACTTCAGACGTTCTAGTCGAATTTTTTCTGTCTGGATGTGAGTACGTGGAGCTATGTAATATGCGACGTTAGTACGTCTACCTTTGTCTGTTGATCAAGCTTCTGACCTAATTTTAATCAAATGCGTAATCAACTTGTAGTAGCCGTTTGTTTTTCGTTTCACTATTCAAATCGATTCAAATGAATTTTAACGAAAAAAAAAAATGTTTGTTTTAAACGCGGTATAGGTGTGATCCAGACATGGCACCAAGAAGGTCGCCAATACTGGAGGCGTTTCGCCATGGATGAAATCAGCGTCACGGCGTACCATTCGGAAATCTCATCTCATCAACACAGCCGTCACGATGCTCCATTGAGGTAATATCAACCTCCAGGTGTGATTCTCACGAAAATTAATTATTCCACGGTTACATAGGATATCTCTGGCCGGCCATGAAGCCATTTCTTACCATCCGGCACACACCTACACTGATGGATCGTCTCAATGTGAGTCTAAATAGCATTTCGTCTGCTTCACGGTAGTTTATTTTCGTCGGTGTACTTCCCGGGTTTTTTTTTTTATCTTTGCATTCCACAAAAGTTCTCGTTTCTGAACTGCCCGTCCCGCTAGTGGCCAAGCTCTTCTTTTAGCTCAAAAACTGTGGGCAATGCGCCAAAAACCGCCTGTTGTGTCGTCTCCAAGTCGGATATTTCCGACGACGATAAATCGAATCAGAACCCCAACGATTAAAGATTTGACAGCTGCAAGGCATCCGGGATTTTGTTATAACCGGACGACGTTATTATTAAGAAGGACAAGAGTCTTTATTACTTCCGCGAATACGTTGCACTGTAAATCGTAGCGAGTACAGGAAGTGAAGCTCTTTCCCCGAGCAACCTTTCCTATCACATGATTTTAACCTCCTACCCGACATTTTAGACATTGAAAACGTATCTAGTCCTTGGCCAAGTGATCTTTACCTTGTAAAGGTCCTTATAATGACAATGATGATTTATTGCCTTTGGCTCAACGCTTAATGAGAGCCTCGTTCATTGCTAAAATTTGCCTCCCTTGGGCGTTGCGAAATTGGGCTGTTAACATTGAAACACTATCGGATTTCCGGCAAGGCCGTAACATGACCTTTGACTGCGTAGAGACTAAAAAGCGATTCATGAATTAAATTTCCTCAATGAATGGCCTGAAATAACAATAAACGGGATGACGTTGCTTAAATTCAGTCTAATACGACTGATTTAATGTAGAATTTTCTTTTCTTTTTTTTTTTTTTTTGTGTACTAGTTTTTATGATGCTGGAAAATGTGGCATCCGCTTTCAAATTCGAGCGCCCGTGCGTCTTGGATTTAAAGATGGGCACCAGGCAACATGGTGACGACGCATCCGCCGAGAAAAGGAACAGGCAAATGGCCAAATGCGCAGCTAGCACTTCCGCCTCTCTCGGACTCCGGCTCTGTGGCATGAAGGTACATAAATATTTGAATGTGCTAAAAACAGTTAATGCAATAATTTCCTATGTTTTCAGGTTTATGAGGCAACGTCTGACAAGTTCGTCAGTCGGGACAAATATTTTGGTCGGCGGCTCGATGCGGACGGATTGCGTAAAGCGTTGGTCCAGTTTTTCGCTAGCGGAGGAGCACGACGTAACGGAATCATTGACGCTATCCTTGAACGACTAAGACTCCTCCGCAAGGCCGTCGAACAGCAGGAGACGTTCCGTTTCTATTCTAGGTAATTGCTGTAAATATTTGTTTGGCAAAGATTGTTGATTAACGAATTATTTTCGTAGCTCCCTGTTGATTGTCTACGAAGGATGTGACGAAAGTAGCGAATATTTTTCCAGTCCGGATTTCCATTTTCTGATCCCGTTCCATGGCGGCAGACGATCCAATTCGGATTGCGAATTAGAGAGAATAGGTGATATGGATCATAGAAAAATGGGCAAGAGTCATTACAAGCCGGCCAGGTCCAGTTCGGATGCTCAGATTCCGCAACTTAAACAAGTAGCTGTACCGCATCGACATCAGCAAAGAAATCAACTTGATTTCGATTCGCTGTCCATTACGGACACGTCGAGCGATTGCTATTTGACGGACAGTTGTGACACTCAGTCTTTCAGCACGAGTCCACAGTCTGTGGACAGCGAACTCGAATGCTTCATGATGGATCAAAATTCTTCTTCGTCCAGCACGGCCAGCACTACTGATTATAGCTGGCCAAATCCTAGCGCATGTCAAGCTGGAGGACGTTTCAAGAGAATCTTTAGGCATTCGGTAGCAACTGGAACTCAGACGGGATACGAATGTGACAATTCAACCGACAGCACTGACAGTGGAGTCTTTTCTTCATCCGCTGGATTCCATCAATTGAACACTGCTAAAAAGACTGTTCTAATGAAGCGATCAGCTGCTGTGTACATGGATAGCGAAGAAGACAGCGAAAGCGACATGGAACATAACAATCAGCAGAAATCTTGCCGTCCACTGGATTTAGAGCAATGCGGGACGGTGGGATCAGCAGGGGACGAAGAAGGCGAATTGACACCTGTGCTGGAAATGAGCCGGACTGAAGAGTTCACAGTAGATGGAAGCCAAAAGAAACGCCGAGTAATGGAAGAAGTGAGTCCAGCTAGCAAGATGGATAATTGCTGGGCAGATTGCGTCGATGTCCGAATGATCGATTTCGCGCACACGACTTTCTCCGGCTACCTCGGACTGGACGAAAGGGTCCATTGGGGACCCGACAATGGATATCTTTTCGGTCTTGAAACCTTAACCGGCATCTTAAAAGAATTACGAGGAGATTCAATCATCGTACCACTAGAGCATTGTTGAAACTTGGCAATCAACACTTTTTTTCGCTCTATTGAGTTTCAATTAATCGTTTTGATTGTTGGAAGGAAAGATGTGTTGGTGACTGGGAATCGGTTTTTTTGCCGCTAAATGACATTTGAATTTTTAAGGGTAGATCTCTTCTCACTATTTCACACTGGATACATCATTTTCTCAAACTGAATATCATTATTAGCCCCTCCCCGATTGCAGAAAGACTGCGTTTAGGTCAAAGTGAACAAGTGTAAACCCTGTGCCTCCCTTACCCTTTTCTAGCGATGACGATAGAAAATCAAAAGGGGAGAAAACAAATTTGTACCTGTCCCACTTTCTGTTAAAACCTCAAAAACTTTCATCGTTCGTGATGAACGATCAAAGTTTATCCCCAATAATTTTTGTCTGTGTCGTTGGTTTTGTTCGTGTATTGGTTTGATAAATCGACGATTATTTTTTATTGAAAACTAAAAACTAAAAAAAAAAGGAATGAAAACGAACAAGACGATACACTTAGCAGATTACATTAGGACATGAAATAATTCAACAGTTAATATTTGTCTTCCTACCCCTCACGCGACCATTTAGGTTTGAAAAGTATCAACATAGATGTCTAATCGAATGATATATATGTAATATAAACCCGTATTTTGGCGCCTTTTTTTCAAATAAAAGCTATTTGACACTGCCAAAAGTATAAACAATAATTTCTTAGTTTCAACTTTATACACAAGCACTTCAAAACAGTTTAGACGGATTGCATCTAATGAGAAAAGGTTAATCTAAGAAACTGGTATGATGGCGGGGTTCGGTTAAAGGTAAGAGGAAGGGTTCAAAAGGCGGCCATTACAGTCGATGATTTGGCCAATAGCAGCGCTCCTTACAAAACACTTAAGGCTTTGTTCTTGCAAAAACAGTTCAGTGCCTTACGATGCTGGAATCCGGTGTGAGTGTTCTTACGCTTGTTCACAAACCTTTTTATTATTGGGCTCAAAATTAAGTAACATGTGATTAAAAATTGTATTTCTCAATTGTCATTGAAAATATTAATTTAAATACGTTCACAAGGTGTCATTGTCATCTAGAATGACGTCTTATCTGCCTTCAGTCGGGTTCACTACCGGTTGTTTTCAAAGATGAAATGCTCCAACAACGCATCCGCATGATCCAGGCAGCCTAAATTTTTCAATCGTAAACGGGAAGGTGTAATCGTAAGGATTGTAGACTAAAAAGCGATGAAAAATATTCTTCTGGATGCATTTGGATTCGTGGCACGAGGGAACCAATGGACAACTGGTGCCGACAACAACATTACATTCCTCAATTCGAGCAGTTTGAGTATATTTAACACCATAAGATTCGATCCGATTGACAATGATCCGCCATTTTCCCTCAACATTGATGGCACGGAGAGGACGGACGTAATCGGTGGAACTCGGACAAAGGTAAACCTCGTCATTAAACTTGTCAAGTTCGTTAACAGAGTTTTCAGTGCTCGCTAATTTCTCTTTGTAGAATGCGAGGACGGCCTGGTAGTGCTGGTCAAGGGCTTGTTGAACTTCGTGTTGAGGATACTCAGAGTCTTCAAGACACCACGCCTTGGTAGTATTTTTGGCGCAATGCGGAATCTCGGTATACTCGATTTTCGGTGGAGCACCGTAAGGAAGACGCTTAGAGTTTGGTGAGCAGAAAACTCCAGCCATTAATGAAGCAAACATCTGCAATTGTTTAAATGAAGGTTAGTAATACTTTATCTGTAGTCATTGGAAATTATTGTAGAGACATAATGGCATGAGAAAATGTTGCACAATTAGTTTAGTTGCTACTGTAAATTTATGAATAAGGTAATACTATTAAAGAATATTGTATTACCATTAATTTGATGAACATTCTAATATTTGTGGATAGATTCCTGATTTGTTCGTACCGTTCTCAACAAATTACTAACTCGGAAATTTACCAAACTCAGTTTATATACCCAAGTAATGTCCACATACTTAGTTCGTTTGATCAAGCCACATTATTCATTTATTTTCCAGGTAAATGATAAATTTCACTTACGATTGTGGTATAACGGCGAATTATTGAAACCTCAATGCCGTTCCACAAACAGACAGACGTTGTATTGCGGTGGTAGCAATATAGGCGTGTGGTAAGTGTAAAGCGCAATCAATTGGCTATTGCTGCGAAACTGTTTGCATCAACAGCACCAACTGACATTTAGAATTATAAGTAGTGAAAGTAAGATCTGTAATTGCGGACAAGGCAATCCATTAGTGAAACTGAAATTCAATATTTTGAAACCCCAAGTCAGAACAGCGTATCGGAAAGTATTGATCACCAAAGGGATTCAGATGTATAAAAACACCGTTTGTTTGAATAATCTACATCAGTCAACAGCTGTCAGTAAAACAGTTACTTGCACATTATTTAGCAGAACTACATTTTTCACTACATTTTTTAAAATGAAAGCTTTCATGGTAAGTATTAAAATAGAAACTAGTTACATAAATTGTAATAATACCGAACAATTGTCTTTGAATGCTTAGCTGTGTTTGGTTACCGCTGTTTTGGCTGGAGTTTTCGCCGAGCCGGAAGCGACTGCTGATCCCCAAAATTACGCCAAATCAACGTACAACTCTTACAAGAGCAATGACGACTATTGTCACCCTCGCAAAGCACCTAAATGTTCCAAAAATGGTACACTTTCTTTTTGTCTTAAAGACTCTGATTACCCAGAAAAAGAAGTCAAGGTAAGTTCAACTGTCATAGTGCACCCAATTCAACACTTCAGTGTGATTTAACTCTTTGAATTATTTCAGTATGCGATTGAGTACGACCCCTTAATTCTGAAGAAATACGCGGATGTTGCCGAACAGTCTGCTAACAACTTGGTCGATGGTTTGACTTCTTTGTCAGAGAAGCATTTTAGCTATTCTGACTACCACGGCAACACCTTTGAAAAGGGTAACTGGATCGGTGATGAAGGATACATTTGCCCTAGTGACGTGCTTTACGCTCGTCCTCTCCGCGCCATAAATGTCGAAGGTGAATGGCGCGTCATTGTTCAAGATGTTGCCTGGCCAGGCTACACCCAAACTCAACGCATAGAGAAATGTCTGTTCCCGGGCGCCTCGTGCCGCACTTTGGCTCCATGCCATGGCAGCAAATGCCTCCAAAAATACGTTTACCAGCGTATGCTTTCTTTCGATCCTTGCAATGTCAAGAAAGGGATTTTCATCGACATCTACAAGTTGCCATCGTCCTGTTCTTGCCACATCTCCAGTAAACTAAACTAATCTTTTTTTCCGATAGAATATTTTTTTAGTACACAAAAATAGGCACATCCTTTGAATGTACCAATCAATATGACAAAATTAGAATGTACCAACCAATATGACAAAATTAATGCTTTCCATTAGTATGATTACAGGGGCATCTATCTTTTCATTATAATATGTTATTGGTTTGATTGTCCAAAATAAAGAATTCTTATTTCACATCAAGATAGATGCAAACCAAAAAGAACCTCTCCTAATCGTTTAGTCCATCAACACATTGGTTATCAAAAGTGAGTAAAAGAAATTAGGAACCTCAGAATAATAAATATTTATATTATACTATTCTAATCGTATTTTCTAATTAGAGAAAGATGAACTTTTCGGCGGGTTTTTCCTGGCATATTGCTTCACGATTTAAATATTTAAAATAGATGTATATCACAAGCTTTACAGGTTAGTAAAACAGAGTAAAGTAATTTTAAAACTTTTAATATGGAAACCAAGTTTTCTCTCAGTAAATGACACATGCCTTAACGTCTGTTTGGTCTAGGCATAACTAGTGTGAAAGAAGCACAATCACCACCATATCTGACCGAGTTTATAAGCTTACCAACCATGAAATCTAAACAGCTCACAAGTGATTATGTAGGTTTGAAAGTTTGCTAGGTTATTTATACAGACTTATAATGTGTAGTATAATTTTTACAGGTTAAATGTCATTAGTTTCACCATGTAATTCTTTCAAGTTCTATCATCTTTGAATAATTTTCAGAAAACTGATTGAAAGGTAAGTGGTTTTAGGTATTAGCCCAGTTGTTGCATTAACGATTATTAAGATTATTAATTTCAACCTGCCCTACTAGCATTCTGCCGTCATACGGATATCCGATTGTGCAGCATCTGTGTTATTTATTGTTTGATGATTCAAACTATATAATGGGGCAAAATGGGCTTTTAGATAGGCAAATTCTTCTTTTCTTTGAGCTATTTAGTAGATTTTTACTAGTAAAAGAAGCATTCACTGTTTAATTTTGTTTATTGCATCCCTTCTTTTCGAATAGCAGTGTTTTAGTAAAACAAGAGGGTAGGATTATCAATGAAGAATCATTTCCATAATCCCATCAAAATTGTAATGATAACCTTTTTTGTTTGTCATCGCAATAGTAATGGGTTATGCTTATAAATGGGGAACATAAATATTTTGCGTAACATAGGGTTTTCTGGTTGCTTACCGGAATAAAATTTTAAGGTATTAGCTATTAGGTTAGTTTGAAAACGTTTAGATAAATTTGGTTTATGTTATTGTAGGTCCTACTGCTACTAAAACGATTCGGCATTTCTTTTTCTTTTTAAGGTGTGAGCCAGAGAAGAAAGGTGAGTCTGTTCGTCTCTGGTGTGAGCCTTTCCTTCTTGTAGTAGCAACGAAATATTTCGTTACACTTATGCCTGCCGCCAGATGACAGCTCTACCCCTTTTGTGTAAGTGATTCAGGAGGCTGTCAAGCTCTTGCATCGTACGCATTGATTGGCATTTGCGTTGGCACATCTTCTGATTATCTCTTTTTTATGTGTTTCAAGCGTTCGTGTTGCAAATCTGCATGGAGTTTAAATATCCAGAATGAAGCCTGTGAACATCCTGTAAACCTGTTTTCAACATGCAGCATGCATTGCATAACACTTAAGATTCAGCTTTGTGTAATGGTGTACATGTAAGGTATAAGCCATGGTATATTATCTTTTCTTTTAATGGATTTATGGATTGCTAAATGAAGAACAATGGCGTTTTCATTGAGCCATTATTTTTTGCTTGTTCTGACAGGAATTTAATAATACTTAAAACTACCACTTAACATTGCCAGGAGAGGATTTCATTTTGTTGTCAAAATATTGTTTTTAAGGTGAGTAATATTGTTAATAAATATACATGAGACATTTAGACTCGTATTATATAACTTCAACAATTTATTATTTTATAGTATTTACCGTAATTTTCCTGTAACCTGGCGAACGCAACTATTGGTTACGGTTTATTAAGAGGATATCACTTGATGATACCTGGGAAAAGCAATCACTACTAGGACGGAAAAGCACAGTACACCGGTCACAGTGTAATGTAAGCTAAAATAAACAGAGTTTGTATAAGATAATCACATTTTCCGTTAGAATTTGTTTAGGATGCCGACTGGGCTAATTCCGCATTTTTGAATCATCCTTGCTTTGTTGTTACATTTCCTATACTGCAGAGTATAGTTGACATGTATTCAATCACTATCACAGCCCACGCATGAATTTCAACAATATGTGTTGTAGTAACCGGTGACAATAGCCCTCCTCAATCTTCTTCCATTCTACTATTTCACCTCTATTCCATTGATTCGAAGTTCATTCCAACAGAAACGGTCTTACGTGCGAAAATTTTTCCATGCGTATGTATTTTATTCAATTTAAGTGTATTTCATTGAAACTAATTAAAAGTTTCTGTTTTTAAATGCTGGTAGAGCGCAACGGATCACTCAGAGCCACTTTTTTCAGTCTTGGGACAAGTGAAATTCAAACCGGACGAGACCTAACGACGAAGCCTAAGAAACGGGAAAAGAGGAATTATTTGACAAACTTGCAAACAGGAATGATTTTTTTTTTTATTTCACATCTTGTAAACTATCAAAATCTCACACACCTTAGGGTTTTATTCTGTTATAAATTTACTACAATTTACACATTTGATATTTTACAATTGCATTTTGTGTGTATATTGGAGTAGGTCTTTCATAGTATAAAACCCCAAGCCATGGGATTTAATCCCTATCTGTACAAAAAAAAAGTTTAAAAGATGTGAAATTTGAAAATATTGATCATTGTTTGTTAATGTCTATGACACGATTTCTATCTATAACTACAACGAACTGCCCCGTATGGAGATCGAAGGAAAATGTTCTGTTACGAAGGCTTCGCGATCTAGACAGCTTTTTTCTCTGCATTTGATCAACCTGAACGTATAATCGAGTTTTGGCAAAATTAAGGTAAATTGAAGGCCAGTTGCCTTGCTGGTAACTCTGATGTTCTCATATAAAAATATTACTTAAATTAAAATTGATTTAATTTTACAGAAAAAAGTTTTCTATCTTGGGAGTTAAAACTGGCTGTTAAGGAAGTTCATTACGATGACGAAGCTTACGTCATGACAACGGGTAAATGTCGAAAAGCAAGTCGTCGGCTAAAAGATTGCCTTGAAATCTTTAGCCTTATTGAACATAAGGTTGCACGATACTATTTGTTTCTTTATATTTGATTGCAAGGTTTTAACATTTGTACAACATTTAGGTATTGTGTTACAATTGAACAGCGTGTTAGAGCAACCGAAAATTTGTGATCGTTCGGAAGTCATCTATTTTAAGCGTTCTTACAAATTGTCGATACGAGACAAGCTTCACGCATTCGCTGTATTTCTTCCTCGCGGATGAAATATGGCCCCTTATTTATTTGATCCAAGTCCACTAATAACGTTGATGCCTTCATCGGTGTCTGTATGAAGGAGTCGTTGGTGGATACTGTACAAGGTATTTTACTATCTTTAAGTAGTGTATCAGCAATAATGTTTTACTTATGTTTATTTCACTTGTGTAGATTTTGTAATCGTAATCAATCGGCAGATGATATTGATGGAGGTCAGGTGTAAACAGTAACTGAAATTCGTTGGAGGGGGGACCGAAGGTTTCCAGATTCTTTTATTTTCCCACGTGTTTTTGGTATTTTTACAACAAAAAATTAAGTGCATATCTGGGCTCCCTTCTTTTCTGTGGCCCCGTTTCCCCTTGACTTGTAATAAGCCCGTAGGGGGTCATGCCCCTACTGTGATCAGCAGTAAAGGTTGTGAGTGCGCTGTCCGGAAAGGGGACGTGGGGGTCCTCAAGTTCTGAGATATCATTGGAGGGCGAAGAGGCTACCCACAAATCCGAATAACGGTTAATCGCTCACGTAAAAACTTGTCCGAAACCTTCCATCCTTTTCCGGCTTCTCTTAGCCACGCACCGGGTAATCTCCCCGGTGGTTCAATTCAGTTAAATTTGTTGTACATGTATGTTGTACCAACAATAAAAAAAATGAAAAACAAAAAAATATTTGTTTATTTTTGCCAAAATGTTTTCCGTTTGAGTTATTGGTACTGTTTTCTCAAATAATTTCTTTGCATCTTTTCCCTAGACGAAACGATGAAAGTCATTTACCGAACACAGTGTACGATAGTGTAGAATTGGCCTGCTTTTTCTGGGAATCGAACCTCAGACATTTGGAATCCCAGTCTAGCACTCAACCAATGTGCCAATTGTACCTATGACAATAGTAGTCCACATTTGTTTGCATATCTACTTATGCACTACAAACAAGGTCATTAAGGAATAAATTGCTGTCTTAAATGTGTCAAAGTTGGATTAATGGTAAAGCATTGGACTGACGTTCCGGAGGTCAAGGGTTCGATCCCAAACTAGGTTTATGTGTATATATACTCAAGGAAATAAATTCAAATTAAAAATATGTGTAACTAATTTTTATTGTCCCTCCATCCACCCACAAATCCACCACAAGATTTTAGATTTTAAATACAATACAATACAAAACACACATACATAAAACTAACCCGTTGGCTGCCACGCCACTAAATCTACGCTAGCTACATCGCTATCGAATGGATAGCGACCAAGGGGGACTTGTCCTACGACAAATCCGGGTTGACACGATGACAGAAGCCTTTGTGAGAATGTACACTCCAGGCAACCATCAAAGCATCGAAAAAGGGAAAGTCCCTACTGGTACATTGCCTCGACGATCGACTTTGAGCCACACGGCTTGTGCAACTGTCCCACCCATGGCATATAGACCATTGGGCAGAACAGCGCTGCCGGACCCTAAAAAGCTTAAAAAAAAAAGGGGATCAAAGTGGGTGGCAGCCAACGGGTTAATTAATACTACACAATTACACATAAAAAAAGACAACGATACCAAAAATACGAGGCGGTGACGGGGCGACCACGAGGCGAAGACGGGGCGGCGACGGGCGAAGTGAAGACAGCGTGGGTCACGAGACGAAGGCTGGGCGACGGGCGAAGCGAAGGCTGGGCGGCGGAAAAGACGACGGGCAAGGCGGTGGGCGATTCGACGGGCAAGGCGGTGGACGAGGCGACGGGCAAGGCGACGGGCAAGGCGACGGGCACGACGACGGGCAAGGCGACGGACGAGACGACGGACGAGACGACGGGCAAGGCGACGGACGAGACGACGGGCAAGGCGACGGACGAGACGACGGGCAAGGCGACGGACGAGACGACGGGCAAGGCGACGGGCAAGGCGACGGGCAAGACGACGGGCAAGGCGACGGACAAGGCGACGGAGGTAAAAACATAGAATCTTGAAACTGGAAATAGAAAACAAACAGTTTTTTCACTCATTTTTGTTCATTTATTACTATTTGACAATTAACTGAAAATTTTTCAGAAGTAAATCGAAAGCAAGCAATATTTACGAAACTTCAAATATTAAAACAAAACAAATAAGATTTTCAAGATGCTTATGAAATGTTCGTGTTCTAAAACAAAAAGCCTGGTTTTTCTAAAACCAAAACTAAAAGTTATGAAGATGATAAGTATTCAATCTCAAAAGTGAGAACGGGAGAAGAAATTTCGAAAATCTCTATCGAATAGCTAACGATTACTATAAAAATTGTCATTCAGGTGGCATTATTCATGATTAAACTTACAGCTTTTAACTATGGCCTGTCAGTGTTGTGTTTCCGTACTAACTCCACTGCAAGCAATATGTCAAATGTACAACTGTGATGTGCTGTTGGTTGTTATGGGGGTCCCTGGAAGTAGCAAAGGAACAATGTCTTCTTGCCTTTTCCTGGTGTTAAGATGTATTTAAAGAAACAAAGAATTTTTAAGTCAATCTTAAGTGTGTTTCTTTTTGTTTTTCGAATGTCAAAATGGCTTACTAGCTAGAACAGGGGGTATTATTATTTCACAGGCTGGGCTCTCAAACATCAACATAGGAATATTTGGCTTCATTCAAGATGGGTTTCCCAACAATTTCCTCTTCTTATGTTACTGTCAAAGACAAAATTTAATACAAGACACCTAGGGGCCAAAAGTGAGATAGATTCAGTACTAAAACAGCTGGCACGGTTTTCATCAAGTCACACTTGTTACAGTTATTTACATAATAACAAGGAATGCATTCACCACAGTAGTGGGTCCGTCTGAGCTACAGCAGATACAGTAAACTTGCTCATCCAGGCAATATTCTTTTTGTATAATCATTGAGTTGATCTTGTTTTGCCTCTCAGTAAATATGCTTTGCTTGGCTATGTAATATTTCAATTTGAATTAATAAAAGAATCAGTCAATAACTCAATATTGATATAGAATTACCCCATACTGGAAACTGTGCTATAAGCCAGAAGGACGAAAAACCAGAAACGTTCGACTTGTGCTTACCGACATTTCTAGGAAAGTGCTTGAAAAGCTATAAACAATCCTAAGGTTACCTTTGCTGTTCTCAAATCTCTTACGGAACTCCATTTCACCCACTTTTAAATAAACAACTCTCAACTCGTTCTAGTTCACTATTTATATCGGAAATTCAATACTGCCATCTAGTGGCAAAAATGAAGGGAAAGGAAAGGAAGCAAGAATCTGACTGTTTCATTTTTATGATCAATGTAAGAACTACTTGAGCTGTAGGAAAGAAAAAAAGATGTTATTTTTTAAGAAATCAGCTTACGTTACTAGAACTACATAGGATATTCCATGTATACCTTTTTACAGACTGCACAGTGTCAAGATTTGCCACCAGTTCATCTATTGATTCACCTCTCAACATTAAATGTAATGGTAACCTAATGATCAAATAGAATTATCACTTAGCAGAACATTAAATAGCAACAACTAATCCTAACTAAACCTTACCTGTCTAACAATTCACCAATTTTTGGGGTTTCATTTTTTTTTTTATGTAATACCTTTTGGATGTAATTTCCTCTTTTGTATAACACATATGATCACATATTTGTTGTTGAAAAAATTAGTAGTAAAGAATAGCAAAAAACATTTTTTTAATTACCTCATCATATCGTATTGTGTTGATTTTATAGTTCTTTCTGTTTCACTGATGACTTCGATTGATCCAAACCATTTCGTCGGCGGGGCATTTCGTACAATTAAGATAAAAAATCTGAAATGAAAAGGTAGTCTTCAACACGCGACATTAAAATAAAATTAACGCAATGGGCCAATCACTGTTTATTTTCCATTTCGTCGTCTGCTTTGTTTTTATTTTAACATGGCTGAAATCGCGGCTGCCGTTTATTTGTTACTTTAATAATTTAACTTAAACTGAAAATTTTAACAAGACCTGTGATCCATTTGCAGCAGACGACCTGAAGAAAATTGATATGCATTGCTTACTTGAAATGAAATTCCAGCATTTAGATTCTTCCTTATGGCTTTTACAGCTTGCATAGAAGTCCATGGAATACAAAGATGGTTCACTAGTTGTAAGGTGAAGCCTTGAATGACAGGCACATCACACTTTCTTTTCAATTAACAGCAAATTTTGTCTTTTGTTTGTTTTTTATTATTGGATCAGTCGTCAGTTTATCATCGTTATGTCTTATCATCGTCTCAATTTGACAGCTGACACACACCGTATACAGAGACACATTCAACTATAACAATATTGAGATGTAGATACCAGCAGCTGGTAATTTGTTGTTGTTGTTTACTCGGTATACTTTTTAATACTTTGCATTTTACTTAAATTTTCAATTCGAAACTGAACGGTCAGGGTCTGAGGAGAATTTCATTCACTCGAGCGTAATTTTTTAGAAAACAAAAATCGGCGAGGCTAAGATAGGGCAGGGCTGAAACATTTCTTAATAAATGCTGTGATAAAACATAAGCACTTAATATTACCATACTTTTCTTGTCTTCTTGTCAGTTCCGTTTTGGCTTCATTCGCCTTGAAAATTTGCCAAGTGTTTGGGCAAGCGAGAACTAGCCAAAAACGTACAAACAAATGAGCATCGATGATGAAAAAGAGAACGAGAGATGGAAAATGACAAAACAAAATTAATAGTCCACAATGATTGATGGGGAAAATAATGAATCAACACATGTTATCATACGGGATCCGTCAGAATATCAGCTGTGAAAAGAATCGACGAGGAAATGAACGGCAAAAGTTATCTTAATAAGTAACGCGTACATTACTCGAAAAGAATTAGTCTGATTAGCTTTTCTCATGTAAATTTCGTGAAAGTAAAGAGTCAAATGGTGCAAAAAGGAACAAAATAAAGTGGAACTGGAGGATAATCTCTCTACAATTTCTTAGGCATAACTATTTAAACCTTAATCAAACGATTACGCACTGCTTCACATCCACGCTCTTATATATATAAATTATGTATATGTAATTAGAACAAACGACGACGACGATCTAATTTTTTTTTCTCTTTCTTTAGACAACTGGAAATTTGTCACTTCTGAAAGAGTATAAATACAATACTAAGAAATCCAAACGAATCCAAACATGCGGACCGTCAAAATTGGAAGCATATGCAATATTTAATCAATCAGTGTGGATGTAAATGTAGTAGCAGTCTGAAAAAGAATGAAACCGGTTTTCTTCATCTCTGGGATGATCGAGTTCATTACCCGATCATCCGTCATTTGTACGCAGAATAATACACGAGCACACGGTTGACGGGAGAGGGAAAATTCACGAAATGAAATTGAAAATGTGGCCGCAATTATGTGTGAGCAATACAAAATTATCGAGTCCACACGCACACGCACATTTCTATGTTTGTTTGTTCTGACGGGGAGCGAGTTACACGATACGGTGGCTAGAACGTTACGCACTTGTTTTGTTTCCATACACATCACACACATTCATTTAGTGTTTGTATTCGGGAAATTTGGCTGGTCGAATGTGAGGAGATGCGGCAATAGCTTCAACGGCTGCTGCAGCCACTCGATGAGATTCATCAGCGCTAACGGCTGAACGGGAACCCGACGGATAAGAAGACGACACAGTTGTTGTCCCGTCATCGACAGTGTAAGACTCTTCCGAGTTGCCGGACGGAGACAAGGGCGGTCCGTAGCCGAGTTCTTCGGGACCTCCACGACTCAGCAGCAATGGATCGTCGATAAACAGCCGCTCCTGATCCGCTCCTAGCACGACGTCACTGCAGCGCAAAACACAAATTGTTTTTCGTTTGTCCGGTCTCTCTCTTTTTTTTTCTTTCTTTTTAAATCAAAATGCAATGCTGACGTTTGGGCGGAATTTGTACAAGAAAATGGCAGAAATGTAAGGTAGGAATGGCGTCGGTATAAAAATGAGAATTTCTAATGTTTTTTTAAATGAGGCATTAAAATCCGTCTCCCGCATGTTAAGCCGAACTGAAATTTACCCAGCAGGCTCGAAGTAAACAAGCTTTAACGTTTCCGGTTGAATCAATCTCTCACCTAGTTAGTGGGGTTTTTTTTTAAATTAACAGATCAAGACCGTTTCACGCACGCACACGCACAGCACAGCGGGAGAAGTAGTAGTAGTGGTAGTGGTAGTAGTATTTTTGAGTGTCAGTGTGTGTGTGTGTGAGAGTGTGAACTTGGTGTATGCAAGTCCTATATGTATAACTTGAGAGACAGAGAGGATAGAGCAGTCAACTGTTTGTGTGAGTAAACTTGTTTTTTTTTTTGGTTTGTTGGGTATTCAGTACAGGCCAAAACACCTGCATCAAATAATTGAGAGAGAAAGAAGAAAGAAAAACAGTTGCAAAAAATAGCTCTCCAATTAAAAAAACAAACAAAAACAAACATGATTGGCCAGCAAGAAAGCAAAAAAAAAAAAAAATTCAAATAGCTAGTTAGGCATCACAAGCACGTCATCACTGCTATGATAATTAACATACGCTATAGTCTATCAAGTCAGTTGTTATCATTTAAATAAAATCAGTGCCGTGCCAAAGAAAAAAAAAAAAAGGAACAAAATCCAAGATGTAAAAGGCAGTGGTCGATGTGCATGTCATGTTGCTGTCCAATTGAATGATTATCAAATATTCATATTTACCTGTCACTTTCGTCGGAGTCACCCGGATCACCGCTGCCATGTCCACCGTGTTTGATGTCGTCGTGGTCGTGATTGTTCTCGTTGCTGGTAGTTTCGTAAAGGCTGATGCCCGGCACGGAAGTCGGCTGTCGATAACGGCCGTAGACAAATCGCAAGGCGTCGCTACTATACACGTTTGTTTCGTTTTTATTTTTTATTTTATTTTTTTTTTTTATGTGCAGGATTTGTTGTTGTTGTTGTTGGGTTCGTCAGTTTCGTGCGTGTTCGTTCCGGTAGACAAATCAAGCGATTTAGGAAAACAAACGGGTTGCCCAAAAAATGAATATAAGAGAAAAAGGAAAGAAAATAGAAACAAATAAATAAGGTGTAAGACAAAACGAATTTTGTGTACCAAGCAATGTGTGATTACATAATAATAATAATTAAAAAAAAATCCAAGACCCAAAAATGAATTGAGCAATCGAAAATCGAATAGAGAGCAGCAGCAATCGCTAGTTTAACGTAAAATGGCGGTGATGTTGCGTACGTAATCCAAGTAAATTTTGTTTGTTTGAAATTAAGATATCCATCATCGATTTAAAGATCCCACCCCCTTTTTTTTTTTAAAGACCCTGAAACCAAATAAAAAAAAAACGAATTTCCCTTTGCGGTTCTTTTGGTTAATTTCTTTGTCGTTTGTTTTGCTAGATTGAATTTTATTGTAATTTCGCAGCCCAAGTATCACTTCCATTTTTAGAAAAAATCTACAGAGCTTCTCTTCGATCAGAATGAAATGTTTTTCGAGATTCTATAGTGGTAAATGATCCCTAAAAGGAACTACTAGATTAAGTGGAATGTGTCTATGTCGAAAAATGGAGTGTTGGAATAATAGAAAAGAGAGGTAGAGAGAGATAGAGAGAGAGACAGAGAAAAAGAGAGGAATATGGCGATTAATTTTGTTACGTATGAAAAAATGTTGGTAAAATAGTATTGGGTTAAAAAAAAAAAAAGTATAAAAGTATCCTTCAAGGATTTTTTTTTTTTTGCCAGAACGATTTACCCTAATTTACGAATTAATGGATATTTCAATTTTTAAATTTTGTTGAATAAGACGGACCCTGATTGGGAATCAGAAGCTCCTAAACCGGGGACACCGCCTCCGGCTGCGGCCTCCATGAGCCGGTAATGGCGATCCGCTTCCGTTTCAGACATGCGGATGTCCTCCGAACCGTTCGGACTAGTGTGACGCGCGCTGTGCCGTTCCAGCTGACGGATGAGGTCCTCCAGGTTGCGGATGCGAATCGGTCCACAGGGCGGCACCAGGTCGCCTTCGTCACCGCTGTCACCTCCGCCATGTGCGCCAACGCCTAGCGGACCTCCGCCAGGCAGAGGGCTGGCCAATCCGGGCAATCTCTCGCTAGTGCTACTGACACTGCTGCCCGGCCCCATGACGCCCCCACGACCGCCAACACCACCGTGTTTGTCGTGATTGTTGAGGCTTCGCATCGACAGGTAGTCTGGCGGAGGGAAGTAATCTGCGTACGATTCCGCAAATGACTTCCGCAACTCATCCGACAAACTGGCCGTGCTGGCACTTCGCTGGCTGGCCGCCGCACTCCGAAGAGCCTGTGGAAATTCCATCATTAACGAAAAAGATTAGCCAATCGAAACATTTGTTTCGCATTTACTTGAAGGATGTCTTCGTGATAGCCGTTGAGGCTCTTCAGAGTGCGCTCAACGTCTGAAAGGCTGGACGCACCCAGCCGGTCGCTTATTCGGCTACTACCGCCATCTGGTGACAGTAAAACGGACATGACTTCTTGATTGTCCGACTGCGACTCTTCGCTCCATTTCTCCTTGTTCATCATCATCGACGAACCGCTGTTCATCCGACCGAGGGGCAAAGTCAACAACGGACCATGTCCGCCTCCACCGGCCAGCTGCTGCTGGGATGAGCTGATTCCTCCGCCTGCACCAACCGAGCCGTACACCCCTCCACCGGATTTCTTGAGAATGCCCTTCTCCGGTTGCTTGTTGATCCCGGAGCCGGACAAATTGTTGGATTGCGGCATTCCGTCCAAGAAGGCCGTCCCTTCATCTTCACCAGACTGGAGGGTTTCATCCTCACTAGCAGACGCTTGCATAATGTGATTGCTGATGCCATGATGAGCAGGTGTGGAATTGGGACTGTTGACGTGGCTGTGCGACGCTGAACTGATTCCATCCATGTGCGGATGCTGGCGTTGTTTCATGTGCTGGACAATATGTTGCTGCTGTTGCTGTTGATGATGATGATGTTGATGCTGTTGGAGCTGAGCGTTCCCGGGCCCAGGAAATCGATTGCTAAACATATGAGAGCAGATTTTAATTATTTCAATGAATCAATCGAATTATTCAGAATTTACTTGTACGAAGGCATCGTGCCGAAAGAGATGCCTTTGGCCCCCGCTTCTAAAGAGAGAGCATCTGTTGACATGGACGTCGTGTGGTGATGATTGGCCGTTGCATTGCTAATGCCAGACGGTCCAGGAGCTCCACCCATTCCTGAAGGACCCGCTCCTCCGCCAGGATTACCTCCACCGCTACCAGGAGGTTTCGGCAACGTCATCATTTGTCCTGATGGGTTGACTAACGGTCGTTTCAGATACGGTGGGTCGTATTTCGGCATGGTACTCTTCCTTCTGTTTTTTTGTTTTTTTTGTTTTTTTTTATGAAAAGAAAAAAAAAAGATCCAGAGGAACCAAAATCACCATGAAAAGATTTGGTTGTTAAAAGAGAAAAAAAACAAACAAACATTAGAAAATGTTTGAATGGAAAATTTCTTTGGAAAATTAAAATACCAACAAGCGGGGAATTACGGGGGAAATAGAAGCCGCAAGCCACACTGAGTTTTAAAGCTGTTAAAGAAGGATTGAGTTATAGGTGAGCACAGCCAATAAAAGCCAAACAGAAAGTGGAAAGATGGATGGAAAAAAACAAAAACAAAAAAACACACACAAGAAGAAGAAGGACAGGAAAATGAGGATGCGAAGAGCCCTCTCAAAATGTTCCCTCTTATTTTGTCCAGTGTTTGTTGCTCATATCAATTTGATAAAACAATTATAAATCTGATAAGACTTTTGAAAAATGTTGTGTAAAAAAGGAATATTCAATCCGTTTGCAGAAGAGTCTACTACTCATTCCGGATGATCATATCACATCCGTCGTAAGTTTCTTTTTTAAAATTTAAAAAAAAAAGAAAAGAAAAGGAAGATAAACTATAAAAAATCAAATGAAATAAACTGGGATGCGAGTTGGCTAATCGAGCAAAGGGATTGCGTGTTTGAATATAGAGCAGTTTAAAGAGATTTCAAATTCTTTTTTAAAAAATCAAATCTTTTTTTGTTTCAATTGCGGTGATATTAACAAGGGCATCAAAGGAGAAAAGCGAGCGTCAAGACACAACAGAAGCTGTTTGTTTTTTTCGATTTCTTTTTTTCTTTTTTTTGGGACCATCACGACGAGCGACATAATGAAAAGACTCGACTAACCTGAGGCAAAGGGAGAGGTTTCTGTGTACCACCACTGACCTGTAGCAGAGGGCCATTAGGGCAAAGACGATAAATACGCCCCCTACTACCGAGACCAGCATCACCACCATAAACACCGTGCTGTGACCACTGCGGTCTACTGCAGCGCCCGTCGTTTGTTTTTAAGTCCAGCATCCAAACATAATCCGATTCATTTCCCCAGCACGACCAAAAAGAGTTAGTATTTTTTAGATGAATTAGTCTAGCCAACACCATAACCGTTAGTAACAACTAATTCTGATTGAATACAATTCATAACCAGATGGGTTGATTAGAAAAAAACAACAGGGGGGAGGGCTTCATTCGTCAGCAGGCAGACAACATTTCCCCCTTGATGGGAGTTGTTTGTATACCTGTACAGAATGGCCACTAGGGCTATGAAAAGGAGGCCTGCCTTAACCACAAGAAAGACAGAGAGTGCCATCGTGAGTGAGCTAACACCTTCATCAGTGCCCACTCTACTGCCAGAAATTTTCCCAGCTAAAATCGAAAAGAAATTGAACTTGACAAGATGTCTACTCGATGCCCGACAAAGAGAATTTGAAGTCTAAATTTAAATTTTGAAATAGAAATGAAAGGTGATGCGCTTCACGATCGAATGGGTATACCGTAAGAGGTGGTTTTGCTGTTGCTCGTTTGCGCTTCCGGTTTCAGGGTGGTGACGCCATTCAACGGCGGAGGAGCACCAGTGCCTAAGGCGCCGGCGTGTGAAGCGTCTCGTTCCGATGCTTCCGCAGCTCCCAATCCAGATTTGTCACCAGAATGGCCACTACGAATGTAACTGTCATTCGTTTGGGTAGAGCAATCGTGACCCGTCCATCCAGCGTCGCAAAAACATGAATTGACATTAGAGCAGACGCCGTGACCGGAGCAATCCAGCGCTACATTGTTGCTCGGGCATTTCGACCGGTCAATGTAAGGATAGATGCTGCTGCACGTCTTGTTCATGCAAATCTATCGAAAATTAACATAAGCCGTGTCTTAAAAATTTATTATTATTTAATTTTTTTTATTTTTAAGGACGGACCAAATTGTTTCCGCAGGGCGTTCCGTCCCGCACGATCCCTAGGTCAGGCAAATCAGCTGCTGCAACAGTCCCACTCGTGATTCTAAATCGTAAAATAATTATGTAATAATCAAACCAATCAATTAAAGGGACGGAGGATTCGACTTACTTGCACTCAAATTCACGACCGGCCATGGAAACCACAGTCCTCGAATACATTTGATCCATTCCGGCCACGATCGGGTAACGTGTGCCCATTTGGCATTGAAGAGAGCCACACATGACATGCTCTGCATCGCAACGAATATAATTGTTTTGTGAATCCAATCCGCAATGGCCATTAATCGATCCTTGCGAATTAAATTGCTCAAAACATTTGCGATCAGCCGACAGTCCACCTGAATTTTTCAATCAATTGAAAACGCAATTTTTGAAAATAGCTCAATAATAATAATAACAAGTTTTACCATCGCCCCATATGAGTCGGCATTGGCTGTCCAATGTGGGACACACACCGTTAAAACAGTAGCCTTTATTGATTTCGCACTGGTTGCCATTTTTCTTAAAAATGTCTAACGGACACTGGCCCGAACGTCCGTCACAAATTTCCGGCAAATCGCATTCATTGGTAGCATCTCGGCAGAGATAGCCTTTAGGACGCAACTAACATTCGAAAAACACAACAAAAAAAAATGTAGTTAATTCAAATTATTTAGCAGAATTCTTTTATCTTGGTACTTTGCAATCGTCACAGCACGGCCCGGAAGCGCATTCCGCTTCGGCTGTCAATTTGCACGTGATGGGATCACAGCACGGATCAGATTCGTGACACTCCTCGATTGTTCCACAATCGCACTCTTCGCCAACCTCAACAACCCCGTTACCGCACGTGCGAAAATCTCCCAGCTGTTGAAAACCGAAAAGCAAAAATAAAAGATAAAAAACTGAATATCATTTTGTTGGCAAAATCCGTAGCGACATCTTGCAAGATCAATACGTTGTGTTGGCTCTATTTCTACTGTCGTCAGCTGATTGCAATCGATCGACACAACATCTTTAGGGGATTCTACTCCTATGTGTACCTCCTTCCAATTCTCTCGTCAGTTATCAAAGGAGACAAGGCCATTCCCTCCCCTCCACATCCCCCCTTGATGATACGAGGCCGCCATCCATCTTTTTTCTTTCCTCCGTTTGTTGAGGAATTGGTACGGGATCAAGTTAGTTCGTATATTGGACTACCCAAAGTTTACTGATGAGAGAAGCCTTAAGCTGATGCCACGAGGCCCCCCCTTTTTTTTCTTTTTTTTTTGCTAGTCGCCCATACATGTTTTAGGGACGTCGTCTCCCCTACAGACTGGCAGAGCAACAACCTTTAGACATTTTCAATTACTAGCGGCATAATAGCCGGTGTGTAAATCGATTGATAACACGAAAGCTTGTTTTTCTTCCATCACCCGTCTAATGCGGTAATATATGAACGCAGCCAAAATGCTGACGTTAGTAACGTACCTGATTGGGTCGGTTAAAGAGGCAGAGGCCGTGACCAATGCGGAGCGTGTCGATATAGTCGGAGAGGCTGCACTCGGAAAATTTGTACGGCTGGACGTTATCCAAGCCCATAATGGAGTGCGACATGATGCAGCCATGCCAATCTCCGCAGTGGCATTCGTCACCTTAGCGACAAAAATTACATTTAAGAAAAAATAAGAGTAGAAAATTAGGATAGGGAGAAATGCTTACGTCCATCGTCGTGACCCATTCCGATATTGTGGCCAATCATATGAGCCATTGTACCTGCCACCAGGTGAGGCTCGTACGGATTGATATCGACGCTCAGTCCAACCGATTTAACCGTGCAAATCGTGTCAGGTGCTGCCATGCCGGAGACGCCCGCAAACGTCTCGCCACTTGTTCACAGGATGACGTAAGAATGAGTTAATGACGTGCAACAAGACGCAAATCAATGTGCTCGAAGACATTACGAGAGAAGTTGAGTGGTGTCCTTTTCGAAGTTGTAATGTTTGCGCGAAATGTAATCGTTAAAGTTGAGCAGCGCGCGGTGAATGTCCTGTGATCGGTCGATGAGCGCTTGATTCTCGCTCGCCCACGTTTCAATATACACGACCGAGACGCGTGTATTAAGCGTGCGGAAATACTAGACGAATGTCAAGTATTTGTGCAATTTCATATTTAAACCAAACAAAAAACAAAATGCAATTTTTCCTTCCTCGATTTCAGTTCAAAGAAATTCGGTCAATATCCAAAAGAGGAAATTTACTCGATAATAACGAAATCAAATTAAATATAACTTACCAAATCAGCGATATTAGCTATTTGAATAGCGTCCTGAACGACTTCGATTCTTCGGCTACCATTTCGCTTTTCAAACTAAATTTTTAAAAAACCAAACAAACAAACGCGAATAAATGAACAGAATCAATTGAATTGCTTTAAGCTGAGTCGTACCATGGCTTTGTCAAGAACGAGGGCAGTTTCTACGTATTTCGTGACTTCACGGACGTCTCTCTTTTGTCGCTCGTTGGATTTCGGCGAATTCTTCTGATTTTTACCTCCGCGATAGTTTCCGGAGCGCAGTCCCCATTCCAACATTCCCGTGTTGGCGCACATTTGCTTCACTTTTGTGCGTGCTTCGAAAATGACGTGAGGGTGTTTCCGCTGCTCCAGAAATAACAAACAAACAGACAAACAAATAAAAGAGAAAGGCAGTTAACACTAACTAGTGTCCTTTTCCCCCATTAGAGCGCGCTACTAGATACCGATAAATCGCCACCGTAAAACGGATGGATGACAAACGTCTCGTTGCCAATGTGGATTATTCCGCTGACTCCGCTGCACGTCCGGAAGGCAGCCACAGCACCGGGGTAGTCCTTGACAGTCCCATGGTAATAGCAGTGTTCAATTTCCTTTATTTTTTTTTTTAAAGTAAAAGATAAAGTTAATTAGAAAATTACGGTTCACTTCTTTTTTTTTCAAATTCCACCGCTAGGGGTTGAATTGTTTGATTACGTCGTGTCGACATGAAAAAAAAAAAGTAGAGAAACAGCAATCCAGAAATTGCGGGTAAAATACGCACCCCGAAACGCTGTGCCCCAATTTCCTCAATTGAGTTTAACGAACCGTTATTTTACACAGACCTTTGCCATCCTTTAACCGCAATTGCCTACCATTCTATTACCAACCCACAAAATTATTGTGGGTTCTTTCTTTTATCCCCCCCCCCTCCCACTGAAATTCCCAAGACATAATATGAAATTAAAGTGTCAACCGGCCATGCAAATATAATTTTTGGCTTTTCATTATAAAGGGGTTAATTGTTTACGCGCATTAAATTGTAGAGCAATTGCATCATTTACCTGTTTGGAGAACTGCTCAACTCCGCCGGGCAGAAAATGCTTTTGGATCAAGTTGGGCGCCAACAGCTGCCTGCAAAGCATCAAACACGTAGAATAATAACGTATACATCATAGATGTGCAATTTACATGCCCAGGTAGATATGCAAATATTATTTCGTTTAGAGAAAGTTCCTACACATCAAACAAACATCTCAAACTTACGAGTTCAATTCCAAGTCGAGTCGGAACTTGTGGCTGAAGGCTTTGATTAGCAGCGACGTTCGGTGGTAATGTTTGCCCGTCTGTTGCTGCTGGAAAGAAACGTAAACAGACAAAAAGACAAAAAAAAAAAACAATTTAGTTTTATTCCCTCATGTTTGATAGGCGGATAAAATCACTTTTAAAGAAATTCCAATTATCCACACTATGATTTTCGGCTCTTGATTTCAATTTTAAAAAAAAATAAATAAATAATAATAATAAATAGGAAACGGACAGACTGCAGCCAACAGTGACGAATATTTCAGGTAAATATTGAAATGAAAAAGAGAAAAAAAATTTATAAATATACAGAATAGGGAAGTTCAATGGAGACCCTTGTAAACAAAAAAAAAGCCAAAGAAATGTTTTTCTATTTCGGTACGAAGGGGTTCCATCCGTCAAGCAGGTCGTTATCCATCATCATAGCTCGTGCAAATATCTCGCGTGTAATATATATACAGTTGTTATTGTTTTGGCTCAGAATCAAAAAAGAAATCAAAACATTGCAAATCAATCAAAAATAACGGACCACAGAAAAGCAAAGCAGCGCCTCTATAATATCGATCGATAAAAAAAACAGGCAAACTTCTTCCCCATAGGTTGATGGGGGGGGGACGAAAAGGTCGGCATCCGAGATATCGAACAGGGCCAGTTTAGAACCGCACTGCAGTAAGCGAAGGAGAGAAAAAGAAACGGACGAAATTGTGCAGCACAGCAAAATAAATCAAAAGGATACGAGTGCCAAGTTTGGATGCCACAGATATACATGCCCGTGTTTTGTTATCGATTGAGATAAATGCCGAAAAGGGATCCGCTCGCTGCCGAAAAGGTCGCATGCATCATTATCAAGACAAAGCGGTCTGCGTGTGTGTGTGTGTCTTGAAAAATAACACACCAAACAAAACAAAACAAAATGTGTGTTTTTCTCAACGAAAATTCTTGTTAAAAGAAGGGGAAGGAAGTGATTTAGTTTGAAATGTTTTCAGTTTTAGGGCTTGATAGGATATTATTTCTACCTGAGTGCTGTAGCGTTCATTCATCCTGCTAGATTCAGACGGTCGCTCCATAGTCTGCCCAATCAAGTATAAATATAAAAGAAAGGTGTGTTTTCGGTGTGTGTCGGACAGCATGACGCAAACGCAAACACACACACAAACAAAAAATATATATACATAAAAAAAAAAGATGGGGGGGTAGAAATGTTGTGATAATCGATACACAGGGTCGCCATTTTTTTTTTCTTCCCCGCAGTTTCGCTTGAAGAAATAATAACCCAATAAACTAGTTTCTATATAACACATCAACAACAATTGAGCCGTGTCTAATATCTCGTCCGCATTACATCCGATTCGATGACGGATATACCGCGGCTCGATCGATAAAGATCCCACGAGAAGTAAACGGGAAAAAAAACAAACAAAATATTTAACCGATGTCTTTCGTGTTTGTTATTTTGACACGAAATCCACGACGACACGAACTTCATCGGATCTATTTGATCGTGATAAAACTTGGCGGGAATTTCAAATTGAATTTCAGCATTCATCATTTGTTCTTTTAAGTTTTGACGGTTAGGCTATCAATTAAATGACGTGTACATCAACACACGGAAAATAAACAAAATAGGAAAAACAAAAAAAAAAATAAATAAATGTTATTCAATACCTTGGCGGCACCGATTTCACGTGTAGAAATGCCCATCTTTTCACGATGTCTCAATTGAACGGGGAAGACGATTTGGTAATGACTGCCACCTATCGATCGCACCAGGTCCTGATTCTCCCGGTGCTCCTTGAGCAACTTCTCCACATCACCTATTTTTTAAAATAATAATTTAGTTTGACGATATCATCTTTTTACGTCTATTCAACATAATTATTTAGAAATGAAAAAAAAAATTAAATAAATTAACGGAAAAATAGCTAGTGTCTACAGAATAGGGTGTAGTCACATAAACGAGAAAAGCGAGTTGGAAAGTTGACGCTACTGGAATGCTTAATTGGGCTTCAGCTCGTGCCGGAAACTTATTTTTCCTCTTCCCCAGAAAATCGACCAGCATCTTAATGAGCCTCTCTTTTTATTTCCCCCCCCCCCGTTCTCGTGATTCCTATATATTTATTAGCTGAAGCCTCACTCATCTCTCTCTTTGTTGTGTGTGTGTGTGTGTACATCTCAAATTGTTCACTTGAGAGTTTTTCCGGGGGGTCTGTATAGATATACCGTGTGTTTGCTCAATAGCTGCAAACAGTTTCGATCAATGATTCTAGCGGCACAACATGACGAAATAGGTCAAACTTCTTACCGACTGATGTCTCCTCGGTCCAAAAGGAATCGTCCAACGTGTCCGACGAATCTGCCAAATGAAAACAACAATCAGTTTGACACCGTTTCCAAGTACACCAATAGACACTGCGTTAATGATCATATACGTCACACAACCTTCAAACGAAAAACAAAAATTTTAATTGTTCTCGAGTGGAGAGACGTCATTCAACTGGGATGCTGGAACACGGATCCAAATATTCCATCGTCATTGTGTTTGATTTTCAACAAAAAAAAAAAGGAAAGAAGAAAAAGAACAAAAAAAAAAGTTGACAGGCTCCCGAGTCCCCGTGATTATAGACGAGAGCATCACAATGACGACGAACAACTCGAATCGATCGTCTTCTTTATAGAACGGGCGAACCGAAGCTAAAGGGTAATGGACCAGCGTCGCCCATTTTTTTTTTTTCTTTCTCTACGGGACGGAACAGGATGAAGAGAGGACCCTTTTTTTCTCTCTCTCTCGTGACGAGTTCACTTCTTCTTGCTATCGTGAAAAGAATGGGACTAAAAGGTCGCTCCATGCCAAGAAACACACCAAAAGTCTGTTTCTATGAAAAGAAATATTTTTTGCCAGCATTTTTTTTTTTTTTTTTTTATCAAGGGAAATTAAGCAAAAGGATTTCTTGCGACGAGTTACTGGAGAGACACATCGTCGGCCAACCGACGCATCGTCGTTAACGACCCATTGAATCCATGTGCTCGTCTACACACACACGAGGCCTATTTCATGTTTACACATACATAAACATACGTTTAAATGCAGAACAGCAAAAAAAAAGGAAATGAAGAAAAAAAAAGAGAACCCGACGAGCAGAAAAACTTTAACTGCTTTTTACTTTGAAAAAAAAAAAAAAATAAAATAAAAAATGACAACAACAAAAGCCAATAGATCGAAATGCAATAAAAGCTGTACTAGAAAAGGAATTACGTAGGAGGGTATTATGTAAACGTTAAAAAAAAAATCTACCTGGGCCTAGTGCCAATAATAACACGACACACGAAAGAAATGTTCAGCCTATATGCAACGCACGCATATCTTTTATAACCCCCCTGCCGGTCGTCTTCTCCGCGTATCTTAAGAATTTTTATGTCTTGCCCAAAAAGAAAGCGGAAGCAAAAAGCGGAAGAAGAAGAAGAAGAAGAAAAAAAGAGTTGATTGCTAGCTGGTTGAAGCTCATACAATATAGGCCTGCTTCGATATGTAGGGTATTTTCGCTATTAAGGATGTGTGTAGTGCCATTTGACGATATGCAATATCACATGGCATACGTTAGGTATGGCGGCGCATTTTGTCGATTCAGTATTACGATTTTCCTGTTTTCAGACAGATTCACGATGTTAAGAGCTGCTACATTATTATGTTACGTTGCAAAAGGGTGATTGAACTCGGCGTCTGCAGCCGTTGTGCCAAAAATTGTTACGACAAGAGGAAATTCCGATTCAGACTGCATTTTACGATTAATTTTTAGGCTCTTTTTTCTCTTTAGTTAATTTGATTATTTTTTTACTGCAATCTAGGTTCCGGCTAGAAAACCCTTTTTAATGGTAAATTCAATTCGTAAACTAACACAGGAAATTTAAAGTTCCGAGCTGTAGTTTTCAGTTATAAAGGCATACGAATTGATTAGTTGATCATAAATTGCTTTTTAAAAAAAAAAGGTAGCACAAGTGTAATTTAGAATTAAGATAATGAAAGGGGGGAAACAGGTTCATTCTAACTCAAGTTTGTGGTTGCGCCAACGACAAACATCACTGCGGAAATGGCACCCTATCTTCCAGTATCGATTTCTAGCCAGCTGGCGGCGGGAAATTCAAACACCTTCATCACGTAACCCTATATTCCGTCAAAGAACAGTACTACACCTCAAATTAACGCAAGAGAATCAAAAAAAAAAAATTCTGGACGTTTCGTGATCACGCGGACGATTATCTTACCCCCCCCCCCCTGCTGTAAAGTTCACCCTTCCCATGGGCAACACACATTAATTGATTTGCTTAAACTTTTGAAAAGTTGGCTCCATCAGTCGTCTGCACTCGCAACCATCTCCAATCATAATCTAATATTTTGGTCGTTTTGGCCGGAAGGATGGCTCTCTTTACCGCTCATTTATTACTGAGCTTGCCCCGTCCTCCATTGTTCGTAAAAGCTTCCGGTGTGTGTGCGCTCCGATCCTTCATTCTAACCCCGCGCCATTCGTTTTTGCACGTTTGCAAAGTACTTGTGCAGCTTTATTTCAATTCAATATTTGCGTCCATCAGACGCCAACGCAGGTAATCGAGAGATACTTCGTTAGATCCCATTTTCACAAGGCGATGGAAGATTGGAAGTCAAACAACATGGAAAACAAGCTCGGCATTATATGACTATTCTTTGGTAGAAATTGGCTAGTCAAAACACGACGTGCCATTCACGACCAGCTGATAGACGCCGACATGTCATGTTGCCATGACAACCTGGCCAGGTGCATTACACGATGCTACATTAAGCTCATCAAATCAAATCAAACTTTTAACTTTTGATACAACAATTATTCATCGAACTCCCAAATGGCATTGGCTCAATCATTTGGCAACGATCACCACATCCCCTCATCAATACGAATGCACACAGGGCCAGCAAAACGCCTCGACTCTGCTCAGAATTAGGTGGAAGTGCCCTAGACGCATCGAGTTTGTGCATCATAAAAAAAAAAACAAAAAAAAAACAAAAGAAGCCATCAGCCCAGAATCTGATTACATATGCACACAGCATTTCGGAGTGAGGGGGGGGGCTCGCTATGTCAGGAGGATAAGGGCAAACCAACGGGGCGTGCGTGTACGTACATACGTAAAAAAGATATAAAAGTGCACTGGTGGATTGATCGCTCCAGCATCATGTTACAACGGCTACATAGCCAAAAGGAACACGATACAATCTCCGGCCACAGGCATGTGTACCTGCGCCCTCCGGTAGACAACAGCGCGTGCAACATTGAAAGCTAGACGATTGCGTCATTCATTTATTACCGCAATCCCTCGACACGTCCCTTGAAAATTCGCCATTTTTCAATTGGCTGAAATGAATCGATGGGGTTTGGCAAAGGGAGTCGGTGTCCTGTGGGATCTAAATGCAACTAGAGTGAAAAGTTCTTTTGTTTTTGGTTTGATTGTTTTTTAAACTTGAAAATGGATTTCACGTTTGGCCTTAGCGTTTGCTTTCAGTATTTACAGCACAACGAAAGAAAAACATTTTTAAGTGGTTCGATCCACTAAGGAATTAAGTGCAGAATGAAAGTGATTGGTAAAATTGGCTGCATTCAAATGACTTGGAAAATCAATAAACCTTTAGCGGGTATCAAAATAAAAGAAATAATTCGACGCCTCTTCAAATAGAGTTTACAATTCATTATTCAAAAATGCGAATTTTCCTTTTCAATTTAAGTTTCATAAGTGGCGACAAAGTCAAACTTATTCATTTTTTAAGAGCTCCTTTTCTTTAATTTTCATGCGCTAGCGATTTGCTGGCGCTGCATGCCGGACACTATCGTTGTCAATTGAAAAAGCGATGGAAAAAAACAAACAAAAAAACGGGGCGTATCGTATCCCATTAAAAAAAGAGAGAGAAGAGAGAAGAGAAAAGGAAACTGTGAACGGATTGATCGTCACCCCGGCGCAATTCTCTTCACAAACTTAGATGGCAGCTGTTCCTCTTCTACTAATACAGAGAGCCCCTTCGTGATGTACGGCACCGCGCATTCGGCACGACATTTCGTGAGGGGCGGCAACGTTCTCTCCCCTTCGCAACAGCGCCGTCCGATCGATTCAGCCTCCCTCAAAACCTGCGACGACTGTGCTGTGTGCCCTTCGTTCCCTTCACACACACACACACACAGACATTTCCTCTTTTTTCACGTTCACCAAAGCGAATGTAAGGAGCCTATAAGCGACAGATAGAAATCTATAGCAATCGAGTCTCTCTCTCTTTATTTTTCACTTCGGCGACAGGACGGAAAAGCCGCATCAACAAAATTGGCGGGAAATTCAAAAAAAAATTTTAACTTAAATGAACATGTTTACATTTAGGATTTTTTATTTGTTATTTTTAAGGGAACGAGGGAAATAGGAACGCATCGTGAAACGTGATGCGGAACAGCTCAGTCGTTCTGGTTGATAAGATTTTTTTTTAAAGCAGCAGCGAGAGGGCGCGCTTGATGGCTTGCAATAAATTAAGAAACGAAAATTGCTTTTTTTTTTCTTTTTTCGTTTCTATCTCTCTCTTTTTTTTTTTTAAAGGGGGATTTCCTTCCCACAACATTTCCCAACTCCAAAGCGATATGTTATAGTATTTCTATTTATAGGATGCGGCATAGTCTGGTCGTATTTAAGTAATATTGTTAGAAAAGAAAACTAAAAAGGCCCCGTATCCTGTGTGTATAGCAACAAAAAGAGATCACGAGAGCCGAATAAGCTCCGGAAACAACTGCAAGCCAGCCGGAATAAGAATCCCAGCGTTTTCGGGAGGAGAGAGAAAAGACATTCCTTTACGTTTGAGTGACTTGTGATGTTTCTCGAATTGAATTTCTCTCATGGCATTGTCTCTTTTCTCTCGTAAATGCGAACACATCAGTCAATCCTCCTTGTCACGCATTCCGCATCCAAGTCCCACCCTTGTTCTTTTTTTTTTGTTTGTTTGTTTGTTTTTGTCTAAATATAAGAATTGATAATTTTCCCTTTTAAAAAGATTCTACCTTTTTTTTTGTGTGTTAGTTTCCCCACAATTACGTCAGTCGTGCAAGATTGATCCACTCACGTTTATAGGGTCATTTGATACGGCAACCCTGTCACGAAAAAGTTATTCGAATCGTGGATGATTTTCAATTTACGACCTAGAGGCACATCTGCCAAAATGTGTTGGAGGTGGAAATCAGTCGAGTGTAACAAAGGGGTAGCTAGAGGCGCTACGACAAGCAAGCACGTTCGTTTAGACGTTTTATCCGATCAGTCGAGCGTCGTCAAACTCAATCTGTCATCAGCACACACATTCAAATTCTCGTTGTATCGATTATTCATTATTCAAGCGCCACCTTTTCCCTTCGTAACGAGTGACATCGTCGACATCATCACGCAACCTATTTTTCCCGCGTCCTACGCAACCCTAAACATTTCCACCACATTCTACTGAAAGGACTTTATGATACATCCCTCTCTCCCTTAAAGGCTGTATTCTAATAATAGTTTTTAGCGCATTTTCCCGAGTGTTGTTTGAATTTCGCGCCACACCATTGCCACATTGCTGTTAATGGTTTTTTTTTTTTTTCTTCTACACTCAAATCAAAAATAGACGACCCTGTGACGTGAAACTGCATCAAATCTCGTGACTGATTAACCGGAACGGCTGAATCAGCTCCAGGAATTTTGCTGGGGTTTCCGTCCTTACACAAACTATAACGTTAGTAAAAATAATCACTGATGGCGGTATACTACTGATTCAACCCGGCCAAGTCAAAAAGAAAAAAGAAAAAGTGTCAAATTGAATTAGAAGAGAGATTTGGCGTCACCAATCCATCTCTATTTGGATTCGTTTGTGTCAATACACACAATAAAAGGTTACATACAGACTCCTCTGAGGTATAGCGAGCCTGATGAGTCATCCATCTTGAAAATGGACGTGTCCCTTTCTGAAAACCCACAGAAGGAAACCTAATACGATTTGTCGACCAATAATAACAAGGGGAAAAAAAAATCCCTTTTCTCCATCTGCTGTGTGTACAAATATGTTCGATTGATAAAAGGGTCGCACACGGTAGGAAAAAGAAAAAAAAAATTGTTTTCTCTATCGTGATTGATCCAGCTGACCGGGACACGCACACACACAGACGAAGGGAAGAAAAAATAAAAGAATATAACTGAATTATTGAAGATTGACAACAACAAAAAACGAGGGGCATCAAAAAATTGCTGTTGCAGACGTACATTTTTGCGTAGTCAACGCACCATTTCTTCAAGTCAACTGCGTCCATTACATTTTTTTGTGTGTGAGGGGGGGGGGCATCAAGAGAAATGTCTACATCAAATTTGAGAGGCGGTTTCAAAAGCAAAATACTTGAAAAAATGAAAATAAATATCTTTTAAAAAAAGGTAGTCCCTTTTACTCAAAAAAAAAACAACAAACAAGGTAAACTAAAAGGTTCACGACGACTATACATTTAAAAAAAAAAAAGCTGAGCGAAGCGTTCGTCAGAAACGAAGAAAAAATTTCCGTATCATTTCTAACGCGGTTCTAAATGCAAGAGATGGAAGCAGAAGAAGAGAGAATTGGAATGAAAAGAGGGAGGAAAGAGAGAGAGAGAGAATAGTATGGATTGCGCTGCTGCTGTACGGTATTGATCGACTCGTATATATTCCATACTTCTTCTCTGACGTCCACCATTACTCTGCCATGGCACCCCACTAGTTCTACCTCGAATTTTACCTTTTGGCTGTTTACGTTTGAGCTACACGATTGTTACATCCACTTGCCCACAGGTTAAAAATGAAGCCACCAAACCGATCAATGCAATTGGAGGTTGAACATGGTATTGATCACTATTTTTCGTCTTTGAATTATGCAGAAAAGAATTGCCTACCTCTTTTGGGGATTTGTCCGTTGACGAGGAAGACGAACAGAAGCAGTGGCAATATCCGCGACATTTTTGTCATCTCATGGCCCCCCTTTTCAACCCTCCCCTTGGATTATTACGATGGCGTCGACGGGCACTTTTTTTTAGAGGGCGTTGTAAAATAAAAGAGGGGGCAAAGGTTGAAAAAAAGAAAAAAGAAAAAGGGAAAACTTATTATTTTCTCTCCCTTCCTCCCAAAAAAGTACTCTTGTTTCCTGGACTGCTCTGCTGAAATTGCGTTTTATCACTCGCACATGCACAGAATGTTTTTCAGCAGAATAAGTTGAAAATGGCGGGATTTACGACTGTGGAATTATTACGTTGGAGCACACTTTGGCACCAATACGACTGCCACACAAAGTCACTTTTTACAAAATAAAGAATTCCAAACTGTGTGCGTAGAGGAGCAAGAATTGAACACTTACACGAAATCACTGCAGCGGTCGTCAGAGATGAAACACGTTCCAATCAAAAAAAGAATCTTTCTAGAAATTTAGAACGTTTTAGTACGAAGGGAAGCTGTAAAACACCGATGACGTTTTCGTAGCGAAACAATGCACACAAACACACACTCACGTCTGCGGTATTCGAAAACTGGAAAGTTTGGAACACCCCTCTGTCCTGGCTTCACGCAGTTCAGTGTCTCGTCGGCACTCGACGGTGCTGGGCGAAATGTGCTGAGCAAAAAAACGAAAGAAAGTGAGTGAGGGCGAACGTGAAACAAAAAGTTAGGGGGCGGGAACAAAGTGTGGCTATGCTGTATTATAGATAGAGAGCCACGCGATCAATAGAAAACGCTCGCTCGCGCATGTGCTGTCGCCCATAAGCCACGCCTACTGTTCTGGGCAATGATATCCCGATGATGGTGCACCTAAGCCATTTTATTGATATATGGCGTTATTTTTTTCCTCAACTGTTTTGTTCTTTTTGGGAAACGATTAAACGAACAAGAAGTGAAGCATAGGCAGTTCTGCCACTTAAGGGGGATTTTCCCAATTTTTCGGATTTTCAAGTTTTAGAAAAGGGCTTTGTGGAATGGGATTGGGATTTTTGAAAAATTGCATGTAATTTTTAAAATGTTGCCTTTCCTGCAAATTCAAATACAAATGTATATTGTATTTGTAACTTGGCATTATGCAATTTTTAAACCCTAACTAAAGAATGAAATTTCAGACGACACTCGGTAGAGCCGTCGTGGTCCTGTGTTTATAACAAAAAGTCAAGAGACAGTTATAAATGAACAAAGATAACTTTGTTTATTTTTATTGTCGACTTTTATTTATAGAAAAATCAATTGTGTATACATTTTGGCGAGCCTCAAATGGCCTTGGAACTTGTCCAGTTCCGTATCAATCGCTTTTATTTCTAAATCGATGATGTTTTTCTTTCATTCTTCTTGAATTCAAGAGATTTTTGGCTCTCGTGGCAAAACCGGTTACAGAATCTTATAAATGACGCAATATTCGCTTCATTTTAAAATGGTTTTAGAACTTTCCTGGCATTTTATTTAAACAATTACAAAATCCCTCCCCCACAGAGATAAGAAGAGGTTACCATTACAATCAATAAAGCAGAAAAAAAGAGAGTTGGTTAGGTGTGAGCTGCTTCACCCAACCCAAAAAAAGGATATCATTTAGGCCGCATGGGAAATCAAGAGCCTCGTCCTCTACAGGCCTCCGCTAGCAACAAAAGATCACGAGGCTCATCCAATATATATATGTTCCAGGAGGGTACCAACTACCAAGTCCTATATATCGTGCGAGCCAATATAACAAGAACTGACAACAAGGAAAAGAGAATAAAATGAAACCGGAATTCTGCTATGTACTGCTATATCGGTTCTACCCCTTTTCTTCTTTTTTTTTAAAGACATTTGCTGAATTCAATTTCAGATGCTCTATTAAGCTCCACATGAAAGACAGAAAATTCGACTTTCTGTTTTCGAAATGGAAAAGATCATGAAAAAAAAAGTAGAAGCTTTTGAAATGTTATTTAATTTTGTCTGCTATGGAGTGACATCTATCAGACAAAAGTGACAAATGGATATTTCGGTTCTAATAGTCAAAATTCAAACGAAGACTTCAAGTAAAGACGATCCAATTCTCTTGCACACACTTTTCCATAAAAGATACTAAAATTTAGAACACAAACAATGTAGCATCTGTATTTTTTTCCTTTTTATAAATAAATAATAGTAATATTCTTTAATTGGTTATAATTCATTAAAGTCTTTGCCAAGACAGTTCCAGTAACTTGCTATTAGATTTTTTTGTACCTATTGTTGTATCCTTTACGGAGACTGTTTATTTTTCCTGAATGCTTTCAGGATCTTTAAATAATATACTATACATTTTAGGGGGATTGAATTAAATAACGACTTACAAAACAAGAAAATGGCCGGCATGTGTAAATGTCTAGGCTTTGGCTTTTGTGCGACCTAAATCGTAAAGTTCGAAGAGTGCCACAGCTGCGGTCTCTAAACATTTGCACAAGCGGAAAACAACATGAAAAAGTGGTCTGTTGTGAATGTGAAATGCGAGCTTCCGGTATTGACCAAGGTCCCACATCCCTTTTTAAAAATCTAAGAACTATGTACACGATAAACATTGGACTTCACAGTGGCTATGTAAACGATAAATTTTAGACTTGTCAGTGGCTTGTGGTAATAATTCAAGTGGCTTTAGTGGCAAACTAGAATAATATGACAAATCCACGTGCGGTTTTTCTTGTGACAAAACAACTTACTCTACAAATGACCAACCTGCTGCTCACACATCCTTTGTAAATGTAAAATACCACATGTCGAACAGACGTGTGAATAGGTGGTTGAACATGTGCTTTTCTGTTTCTTTGTGAATTTGTCTCTAGGCTTTGCATTTCCTAGATAAGAAAAACTTTGGCTGGGCGTTGAAGCAACTTAGTTCGTTTTCAAGTCTGAGAAAATGAAGTTGTTACATTTTATGGTCTTGGTGACTGCCCTTGTTTTGCTGCCAGAGTCTACTTCTGCAGGTAAGCCTAACAGTGAATACATGTAAGCAAATGAATTTATTAAATTTTCAAATTATATAGATTGCACTTTCAATTTGGACACGTCTTCGCCTGCAAATCCTCCTCACCTCGTTGATTCTTTTGGGAAAATCATCCAGCCGACTCTGCAGAATAATGTTATTGCACTTGTTTTTGTTTTTTTCCTACAATAATAACTAACGATAATGGCTCGTTATTTCCCACTTAGGTCCGCATAATCACCTTAACTGAAAATCAAGTAGTCACGGTAGCCTGTGAAGGCAATGGCAATGTTCTCACCGCTACCAACATGCAAATCAATTCAGGAAAATGTGCCACTGCCGGCTCTTCCCTTTTGATTGGCACTCAAAACTTGGAATACGGATCACTGGGCTGCAAAACGGTCGTCAAGGAGACAATCAAAGAAACAGGAACGTGCTCTGTTGGTGGAACACACATTGAAATCGGTTGGCAAGTAAGCACAAGGTTCATTAACCAAATGACCATTTGCCATATCAAATCCACTGCCAATACCCTCTATTCAATCAACACCATCTCTGGAGCTAATATTGCCGCCGATGATAAGTCCAATTTACGTCCGTCTTTCCGTAAAGGAGGCTTTTACGTTGGCATTGACGTAGACGCTGGCTACAGCCAAACTGGGCAAAACATCAGCGTGGCCAATATTGTCGGTTCTGCTGGGCTTGCCACCACGTACATTAACCTTAGCAAAAGTTACTTTTTCGCCCGTGGTCACTTGTCTCCGGATGGCGATTTCATTGACGCTGGAAGCCAGGATGCTACTTACTATTACATCAACGCTGCTCCGCAGTGGCAATCCTTCAATAATGGCAACTGGAAATCGCTGGAATTCGGAGTCCGTAATCTCGCCATCAGCCGGGGTTTTGATTTGGTGATTTACACGGGAACTCACGAAATTCTGACGCTTGCCGATATTAATGGCATTCAAAAGCCAATCTACCTGGCTAAAGATTCCAATAACAATAATTTACTTCCAGCTCCTAAATACTTCTGGAAGGTAGTCCATGATCCAGTTACGAATACTGCCACTGCAGTCATCGGTATCAACAATCCGCATTTAACGACAATCACGGGAGCTGATGTTTTCTGTGCCGACGTTTGCAATCAACTCACCTGGATGACGTGGACCAACCGATTTGAAATCTCTAAAGGTTACATGTTCTGTTGCACGGTGGAATCGCTCAGCAACGTCGTTGCTCATGCCCCCAACCTGGGAAATTTGAATCTCTTGGTATAACAAAGAGTTCGCTGAAAAATAGTTGTAAAGTGCAATCTAAAAATGGATTGTACCCATGGAGATGATGAATCTTTTCAATTCTGACTAATAATCTTCTTTGATTTTAATGAGACAAGGTGATGGTTGCATTTACTGGAATAAAATATAACTTGAAGTATTCAGTGAAAACACTATTTTTTTGCAAAATTTAAAAGGATCTTCGTACAAACGAAAAAGAAATCGTAAAAAAAGCAACACAGAAGGAATTTAGAGAAATGCATCAACGTAGAAAAAAAGAATAGATAAAAATAAAAGTACATTGTGCATAACCAAGTAAATTCGGTAATCCAGAAAAAGACAGGTGCTCAATTGAAATACATCAGGTTATATTCATAGCGAAAGGTTCAAGAATTACCCAAATTTATGCGAATGGCTGGGCAGTTTCCTTATATCCATAACTTTTAGTTAATTGAAATGGAAAGATGCGCCTTGATGAGGCGAATTTAACCATACCTAATTTATGGGGGTGCAAACGATATCATGGGTAGTAAATCCACTTTGAAATGATTAATTTACGGTGCCTTCCCTAAGCGTTGGCTGGTGTAACACCAACCTACCCCACTTCAACTTTCCCCCTTTCCCCTTGAGGTAAAGGAGTGTCACTACCGGTTGGAGAGGGATAGAAAAAAAAATTCCGATATCTAGTTAAGAAGCTTCTTATTGGACTCGAACACGGATTTAACCGTATCATGAGCAGCAATCTTTACCGCAGAGCAATCTTTAACTAAAAATATTCGCCTACTCCGTTGTAACATCCATTACGTAAAATATGTGTATAGAAACAGACAAATTGTGCAGGCACCAGCCTAACGGAAGATATAAAAATACCGCATCCTACCGTCGCGACGGCCAAGACCAGATTGGACCATTAACTATGTTTTGGTTACAGTAGCGGCATATGTTGGCATTGGGTGAAATAATATGGCTTCTAATTTAACCCGTTGCTATGACGATTTAGGTAATATAAAAAAAGAAGGGGAGATGGGTAACTCCATGCTAAAAAACGTGGGCAGTTTTTTGCACTTTTTGGCTGGTACTAGCGCCATCTTACAACTGGGGAAAACGTTTTTGGACATTCCCTACCCCTTTTTGTGAACTCGGAAGCGTAATTTGTGCACCATTTGTCAACTTTTTCATGATGCTTCTATCAGTGATAGGATTAAAATTAATTAATTAATTAATCATTAATAACCTGAGTAAATAAAATTCAATCTACGTACTGCTTCTCTCAGACGTTTGGTGGCGCTGATGGTCTTTGAATTATTTCCCTGTGCTCTTGCCCATCTCTCCTTCATCTCTGGGTAATACATTGGCATGTTCTTGTTACCATGCCAACCATCCTTGTGTGAACTATAGCCATTACATTTTTGTCAACAATAATGGCTGCCACCGTGAACAACGTGGCTGTCGGAACTGCCTACACAAGTGTAGGCTGTAATCGCACTCCTCACGCTCTTGATTGGGGAAATAACAATTTGGTTTGTTTTGCTGCTTCGCGTGCTGTAGCGGTTTATGATCCAAAGGTGCGAAAGTTGTAGGGATAGTTGCAACCCGTCTTTTTACGTTGCCGTAAGTTTATGTTACATTCTTCTTTTCTAGTTCGCCGGCAATCACGGGAAGATTTTGCATACGCTGTATGAACATCAAGACCGCGTCAACTGCGTCAGGTGGATTCAAGATGGAGAGTTTTCACCAGAAATGGAAATTCTTAGTGGATCTGCAGACAGAACAGTTATTGTTTGGGCTTACGGTGGAACATCAGGTGGTGTTGGTTGCCAAAGAGTTTCCAAGTTAATAGGTCAATATAGTTATTCATTACATGTATAAACATGCTAGATAATTTATTTCAAAATTTCTTCTAGGTCTCGATGCAAGTATTAATTCTGTCGATGGCTTCTACTGGAAATACAACCAAAATATTGCCACAGTTGTTGTTGCAGTTGGAGGTGACCAAATTTGTGTTTGGCTTCGAGATGGTCAAGATGGTACAATAACTTAAACACCCATAGAGTTTTAGCGGTCCTGATTTTTTTACTGATTTTACAGATGAATGGAGAATTCTGCAAAAGTTTATAACAAAGCCTGTTTTGATGTTTGACTGTGTAGTTAATTTATTGCTGGATTATAAAATCCCTCTCATAGCATGTGCTGGAGATGATGGATCTGTTCAGCTTCTCAATTTTCAGATGTTAGATGGAGAACTTTCTTGTGTCAGGACAATGAAGATTCCTGGTCATGAAGATTGGGTTCGCGCTTTGGCTTTTACTGTTGAAGGTATCACCTGCGGTTTATATCGTTCTATCCATGAGCTTATTTTTGTTATATTAACAGATAGTGGTGATTTGCTGCTTGCTTCTGCAGCCCAAGACACACTCATTCGCGTTTGGAGGATTTCACCTGAAAGCAGCAAGGATAAATCTGATGGTGACAAATTAGCCCTCCAATCCAATCAAGGACAGTTCAGCATCATTTACGAAAACGAACTGAAATTCAGATGCCAACTTGAAACTGTTTTACAAGGTCATGAAAATTGGGTGTATGGCCTTCATTGGCAACCGTCTGAGTTGAAGGGTGAGTTCAAATTTGGAGCTCAAAGTTGCCGTATGCGTCGTGATGATAAAATTAGTTTTTTCCAGATGGGTGTCGTAAAAATCCTTTGAGATTATTATCCTGTTCTATGGACAAAACCATGACGATCTGGGGTGCGGATCCATCTAGTGGCATTTGGTTTGACCAAGTACGTGTTGGCGAAATCGGTGGGAACACTTTGGGACTTTACGGGTGCCGCTTTGGCAATCAAGGCACCTCAATCTTGGCGCATGGCTATCAGGGAGCCCTTCATCTATGGCACGACGTTGAGGTACTGTTCGTTCATCTAGTATGTAAGGCAATTCCCGTACCTAAGTGTATTACCATCTGCAGGGCCAATGGAAACCAGGCGTCGTGTGTAGTGGTCATTTTGATTCAGTAGAAGATTTCATATGGGACCCCAGTGGTGATTTTGCTATTACTGTCAGCGTCGATCAGACCTCTAGACTGCACGCGCCATGGATTCAGGAGTCCAACGAAGAGGTTTGTTTTTGTTTGTGCTAAATCAGAAATCCCTTTCAAACCTGTTCCAAAATTTCTCAATTAGATCACGTGGCACGAATTAAGTCGACCACAAATTCACGGCTATGATTTATCTTGCATCACTTCTCTGGGACGCTTCCGGTTCGCTTCAGGAGCAGAAGAAAAAGTCATCAGAGTTTTTGAAGCGCCCCATAATTTCCTGGAAAATTTTGCTCGTATCTGTCATATTGACGTTCCCCTTCCAGAACGTAACAAGATTCATTATCCTGTGCGTTCCGAATGTCTGGCTTTAAATAACTGTTCTTGAGTGTAGTACAGAACGCTCCTCAAGGGGCTGCAGTTCCAGCATTGGGCCTTTCCAATAAGCCCATCTACCAAACGGATGGCCCCACGGTCCCGAAAAATGCCCATTCAAAATCAGATTTATACGCTGAAAATCACTTTACTCCAACGCTTCTCATGGGTAACTTATTAACGTATCCGACTGTTAATTCCTTTATTCACTTTCACCTGTTCATCAGCTCCGCCAACGGAAGAAACCCTCCTTCAAAACACGCTGTGGCCTGAGGTTCAGAAATTGTACGGTCACGGTTACGAGCTTTTCAGCCTGGCGGCTGATCCTCAGTGCAAACTCTTGGTGTCGGCCTCGAAGGCCCAAAAAGCGGAACATGCATCCATCATCGTTTGGGATATTGCCGATTGGAGTCTGATTGGAAAACTGGAAGCTCATGCCTTAACTGTATCGCAAATGGCATTTTCACCTGACGGCCAAAAGCTAGTGTCCGTGTCCCGTGACAGAAATTGGGTCGTCCATGAAAAAGTCCAGACGGATGATGGCAAATTCACTTTAAAGACGGTGGCAAAAGGTAGCGGTGGAAGTCGGATCTTGTGGTCATGCCATTGGTCTCCTGATTCACGCTATTTCATGACTGGATCACGTGACAAGCGTGTCATCGTTTGGGAACCGGTTGCAGGGGATACTTTGTCGTACCGAATAAGTGGCAAGCCACTGGAATGCGCCGATTCTGTCACAGCTGTGGCTTGCGGTCCCAATGTTCTCCCGACTGGGTGTTATCTGGTTGCCATCGGTTTGGACAACGGCCAAATACAGCTTTACAATTGGATTCCAGCACCATCAGATTCCATTCCACAGTGGGAACTCCTGGCCAACCTGAATCAAAGGTATGTTAACTGTAAGTGATATTTATCTATAAAAGTTAATACGATAATTGGTTATTCTCACAATAGTCAAGCTCATCACATGACTGTCAAACGGTTGCGATTCCGTCCAGTTAATGGAAACGACAGTGGCAAGGAGACTCTCCAGCTGGCCTCGTGTGGGGCTGACAACACCTTCAAAATCTTCAATCTTGAATTTTAAATTAGATTTTTTTTCTGCATCAAGAATCGGGTTCTAAAATAGAAAACGTAATTGCAAAACCTTTTTCAGGTTCAATTCAATTTTAATTTTTTATATTATTTAAAAAGAAAATTGTCTAACCTGTGATAATTCAACCTCAATCTTATGCAATTGGAACTCTTTTATCATTCAAACTACAAAGCAATTGCATATGAATGTCAAAATTATTCGTTTGAGATTTTCCCATGAAAATCAAGGAAATCCAGCCATTTAATTCTTTAAAGAAAAAGTGAACCTGCATTAGGGAAACATCCTCTAGGATTTCGTTCGACATCGAAAGCATCACTGCTGCACCTACTAGGAAATACACTGATGAAGAATTCTACAATTTCCGTTCTAGATGAACGTGTCAATGGCCGAAGGAACTTCCCGGTTCTCGAGAAACCAGTTAAAACAATGAATCACGTTATTGTGTCTGAATTATGGAATGACGATGAGAATTGATAAGTTTTTACCTACAATCTTGTGCAACATTCATGCAGTGCAGTAGATATAAACCAAATGCCAATTCCTGTTTTCTTCACCTGTAATCACATGTGATTTATATTCTGTCAAGAGCTGTGCGGCATGTTAACATTAGCAAACGAAACCGGTAACTGATTGGTGGTTAACACTTTGAGTCAATTCGAGTTTCTTTTACTGCCATTCAACTTGATGGAAACGAGGCGAATGACATTTAACTGAAATTGAACTTTGGGTTTGCACAGAGATCAATCTACATCTTTTTTTTGTGTCCAAAATTTTTAAGGTGACGTGTGACGGGTTGTAAATCGTGTGCAAAACTGGTCTAATTAGTATGCAGTTAAATTGAATGTCCAGCAATACAAGTTGACAACCAACAAATAAAGAACAAGTGCACAAATGCAGGCAATAATAAATGTGCTTCTATTTGTAACGGGTAATTAGTTGGGACTTGTAGGATAGGTTTTAGAGAAGAGAAGGTAGTTAAAGGTAATGGGTAAATTAACCGGAATTGCATCTGATTAAACCAATAAACCGATGCTTCCCAAATTGGGTGCGTGCGGAACAACATTGTGCAAGGCAGCTGCGGTACAACAAAACATATAACCTTTAGGGATATCGAAGCGGTTGGTCCAAGACATCCATCCGATCTGACTGCAAACATCAGAGCAGAAAACATCCGCACCGGAAACGCTGGATAAATGCGGATTGTTGATGCCAATAAAAGCGGTTGCTTTATTGGTGGCTGGATCGTGAACAACCTTCCAGTAGTACTTAGGAACGGGCAGGACATTGTTATTGTTAGTGTCCTGGGCTAAATAGATTGGCTTTTGAACGCCGTTCACATTAGCCAGCGTCAGAACTTCGTAGGTGCCCGTGTAAACTACCAGATCAATATTGCGACTGATGGCTAGATTTCTACTTCCAGCTTCCAGGGCTTTCCAGTTGCCGTTATTGAACGATTGCCACTGCGGCGCGGCATTGATGTAGTAATAAGTAGCATCCTGACTTCCGGCATCAATAAAATCCGCATCTGGAGCCAAATGACCACGAGCAAAATAATAACTTTTACTGACGTCGATGTACTGAGCTCCCAAAGTGCTGGATCCAACAATTTCCGAGACGGTGATCAACTGGCCATCCTGGCTGTAGGCCGTGTCGACATCGACTCCGGTGTAGTAATTTCCTTTACGGAAAGAAGGACGTTCATTTTGCTTGTCGTCAGCGGCCACGTTGGCTCCGTAAATCGTGTCGATCGCGTACAAGGTGTTGTCGTTCGATTCAACGTGGCAGATTGTAATTTGATTGATGAATGTTGTGCTTACTTGCCAACCGATCTCGATCTTTGTCCCGGTGCTGGAACATGTTCCTGTCTCCTTGATGGTCTCTTTCACGACGGAATTACAGCCTAATGATCCGTAACCCAAGTTCTGCGTGCCAACCTGGAGGGATGTACCGGACGTTGCGCATTTTCCCGAGTTGAACTGGACACCGGTAGCTGTTAGCGCGTTGCCCGAGCCTTCACAAGCAACTGTGACGAGTTGATTTGCTGCTAAAGTGATTGTTCGAACCTGTAGAATGCGAGTTAATAGTTTTTCCTAGTTCATTTGGCTAATGAAAGATACCCCGTTCTGAAGAGTGGGTTGAACGATCTGGTCGGAACTGTCTACCAAATGAGACGGATAGGTGGGCGAAGACGTATCCAGATTAAACGTGCATGCTGTTCTCAGAAAAGTAAGTTGTTAACGGACTGATTTTCAAATTAGGAAGCAAACGTCAAAACGTTGTGCATTAGTGTATACTTGATTTTGTTGTTATTTACCTGCGAAAGCTGGATCAGCATACAACAATGTCAGCGAGACAATCGCCAACATCCACCTGGTAAACGCCATTCGTAGCTAAGAATTTTTCTTACTGCCCACTTCTTTCCCAATTACTCCCAGGTAGCTTTGTGATCTGATCGTTACTAGTAAAACTGGCATCTTTTGCCCTTCTTTACATAAAAAAACAGGACGCCGAAGTTATCGGACGAATAAACACGAAGTTGGGGCATGATGAAAACAAACACCTTGGTTATGGAAATACCTGTTCTGATCCATTTGTCAATATCATTATCACCTGTCTACTGTACTCAATACCCCTAAGCTAAAAAGCTGAAATAATAGACAAGAACAATGTAAGACGATAGCCTGGCATACAGAGCGGACGTCATCATCCTATCTTTTGATTGTTTTGGTCTTTCCATCATATGCTTAAGTGTCTGATTTGTAAAACTTTAAGCTTCGCCCAATGACGGTGAATGGAAGAGTCCGGATGATAAAGAACACTCCTTTAGATGTACACCTGCCACAGATCTGATAAAACGAAAGACAAAACTGGGAATCCATCCGGCCGGAGTACCGAAACTATTAAAAAACTAAACACATAGTTTGTTAGATAACAATTAGATTTCCTGCATCCAACAAAATTTGAAAATAATAAATAGAATCCTCGAATGTAAAGCTAAATTCAAACAAACCACACGATAAATAAGAAAATGAAAATCCAATGCTACGTCGAGATGAAAAGCCCAAACAATTGCACTTGTGTCAACTAACTTCTGAAGAAATATTGTGGATAATCTGTAGTTGGATCTTCAGTAGTTTCTGGATTCTCCACAGTCTCCCATATCACGACAACATCATCAGTACTGTCACTTGTGCTATTAGTCACAGGACATTTAACATAAGGGAAGGCAGATGGAGTGCAACCTAATACAGTCATCGATCTATACCCGGTGGAGAAGGTCTTAGTTAACGTATAGGTGGCCGTGAGCGTTGCTGTTTCTTGGACAGTTAAACCCAAACACGAAAGAAACTGGCTCAAATTGACGGTCGATCGGCCACAATCACCAACTGAAATGACATTACCAAGACCTCTCAATTGTCGAAACAGCGAAGTGGAATCGTCAATTGAACTGACGATGGAGCTCACGTCGACTGGCGATAGTTGTGGAGCAGTGGTAATCTCAACCCTTGAAAAAAAATTAATTAAATTGATATAGAATTGTAGAATTCAAATGTTGTTACCCAATTACACTCGATGGTGACATCTCTGAATAGACGAAATGAGGCCTCTCATTGATTCCACGCTTCCGGCGACAAGGCGTAACAACACCGGCCGTAACGAAACAGGGTGTCGGTTTTATCGTTGTTGAAGTGTAGATGTCAAAGCTAAACGATGTCACACCGGTAAACAGCGGTTCTCCGTGAAGATTGATCTTAGCCAATACGGAAGACTGGAAAAGAAATAAAAGCACAATAGATTTGCTGGACATATTTGGAGAAAGAATCGACTGCACGGGCAAGAGTTTGGAAATCAATAGCATCGCAACAGGGACATACCGTTGTATTTTATACTGCAGTAGATGGTGGTCGAGTCTTTCATTTTTGGTTTGGCTTGCCCAGAATTGTGTTGAAAGTGCGAAATTGGCACGGAATTAACAACTAGTTTGATGAACTCACTTATAAGGCCATGCAAACTGTAAAGAAACAAATAAGGTACATATAATCAAGTTGATGTTTTCGTTGGTTGCAATGAAACCGGACTGACAACGAAAGAGCAATGACCTTTAAAATATGTGATTAATATCTTTCGATGCCTTGTACTTTTACCTTGTTAAGTTCCTGCATCGCGTGTTTGTGCAGTCTACATCTTCGTTGGTTTCTCAAGTGATTGTTTCAAGATGACCCCGACAAAACCAAAACAAAACCTGTCATTGAAAAATGATATGCCAATTTTACCAACCCCTGACGAAAACAGTTATGTCATGGAATTGACGACGATGCCAATCGTAGAAAGAGCTGAAGAAAATATTTCTAAACAAAAAATTCAAGCACACGGGAAAGCACGAATAAATTCCCATTCTGAAGGATGATGTATCGAATTCAGTTTCACGAAAGAACATGCGACGCAGTGTCTTTTCTGCTCGTCGCTTCCGCCGGCACCAAAACAAAAGTGCCAGAGGTATAGTGACGTACATTTGAAACATGGTTATTGAATTGTGTGACAGAGTAAAATGATTATCACGTATTGTTATAAACGATATCATATCGTCTGTCTTACGACCCCATTCTACTGTCTGGATGAGACAAGGGTTTATGAAATGGCATTGAAAAGTATTGGTCAAGAAAGGAAATCTTTAGAATAAGTAATACATTCCTAAAACAAAACCATGTATCACACAAAAACATAACGAGTCATAAAGTAACCTACCTTGTTACAGATAGAAGAGTTGAAAATGGTAACTGATGATGAACGAAAACGTCTTCGCACTCAAAACATTTCAATAATGGATGGAAAACTGTCCCATCAACGACATCTACGACAAGACGATTGTGACTGCCTTGCAAATGACAGTTTTACTTTTTAATTGCATTAGGTCATTAGCCAAGGATGGGCAACCAAAAAAGAAAAATGTATCTACCTTTTCTTCTAAATAGCTAAAGGGAAGGACATGATACGTCCCCGTCCTTCTCCCAAGTTTTTCACGTTGAGTTTTCTAATCCTCTCTTTTTTTGCATAATTTTCACTCAATTATGTATACTTGTGTTTATCTCGAATGTAAATAACTGTGACTGACAAAGGAAGAAGCAGCTAATACAAATGCACATCTGATTTGAAATTAGATTTCGATTCTGCAAGTCCCGCTACGTGGGAAAAGGGCAGATGTTCTTGTAGTCAACTGAAAACCGCTTGATTGATTTTGGTCATCGCGTCAAAGATATGTCTGTTTGAAAATCAGTGACAAATTCTGATTTTGGTCACCAGGCATAACATAACTGTCCTGGAGTGTCATGCAAAAACCGGATCACGCGTGATTGGAAATCACGTCCGTATACCTCCTTTCATGGTTGCGATTTATACGGGTGAAAGAATTCGCTACAAAATAATACGAAAAAGAAGGATGTTTTGGATGATTGCTTGTTTATTTATTTATCTTGTTGACGAATTCTAGTGAATTTGCGATACAAATTAGTGTGTAGAGTGCATTTTTACGTGACCTTTCACGAAAACAAAACCTGTTTTTTCTTAGACTCATTGTCACCATTAAAATTATTTTAATGTGCTGCACTTCTATATCTAGCTTAATTTGGTTGCAGTTAATTTACGTCTATTTGGAAGCATTGACCTTGTCCTATGTCAAGTTTTGCATCAATGAACGGCCAGAGTGGTGTGCGTAACCTGTTCAGATATCATGAACGTTTTTTTTAAATGTCAGCATTATTCTAGCTAGACTTTATCCTTAGCTTCTTCAGAATTTAAGTTTTCTTTAACTTTGTCACGAAATTGGAATCAATAATTCGACGATTTCAGACCAAAAACTGTTTAATATTATGTAGTATAGGGACAGAGAAAAATTTAAATAACAAGCACTGCTTAAATCATTTAAGAAAGAATGAAAAATTTAAATTAGAAATCGAATAAAATCCCCAATTCCAAAATTTTCGAAGTCAAGTTCTTCAGTTTTTGTTTGTGATCCATGAAATCTGATGTCGTAATTTTCAAGCTTCATCACGAAGGCTTATGGTGGTGTTGTAGTGCTGGTTGGGCTAGTGGAAGTAACGGTGGACGGATCATCGGTTGTAATTGTAGTTGTCTCCACGGAAGTAGTTACAGTTGTCGTCTCAGAGGTAGTTGGCTCCATGGAAGTAGTTCCAGTTGTTGTCTCAGAGGTAGTTGGCTCAACGGAAATAGTTCCAGTTGTCGTCTCAGAGGTAGTTGGCTCAATGCTGCTGGTAGAGGGACCATCCTGAACCGCAGTACAAGAAATGTAGGGGAAACGTACTGGCAAACAACCGGCGATGGTCATTATGGTGTAACCCTTGGACACGGTTTTGGTTTCTGTAAAAGTGGCCGTCAATGTTGTGGTCTCTTGAACAGTCATGCCCAGGCAGGCGAGGAACTGGCTGAGATTGACGGTGGATAGACCGCAATCGCCAACTGTGATTTTATTGCTATGACCCTTAGCAGCAAGTTGTCGGAAAATGTTCTGAGATTTGAAATACGTATCATCGAAAGAACTGGAGACTCTCTCCGGATACAAGCGATGGATGGCACGAGGAACAGGAGTAGGTTGAATTCTATAGCCGTTAAATCATTTAGAATTCAATTTATTCAAATTTCAATGTGTTGTAAAAATTTTAAAAAATGTTTTACCCGAGAACGGCTGATGGTGCAATCTCTAAATTATCGTACGATTCGATGACTTCGGGTTTCTCTTCCATGCCGCGCTTTCGTCGACATTGCGACACTACGCCGGATGTAACGTAGCAAGTCGTTTTCTTCTCAAATGTTGAAGTGGTTACCTCAAAGGTGAAAGAGGTCTCTCCAGCTAACAATGGTCCGTCATGGAGATTGATACTAGCCCAAGCGGATGACAGCAAACCAGCCAAAGCTAAAAGTACAAACATTTTTAACATCTTAGAGAAAAAAAAATGGATTCTATTTTATGCGACTGAATTGGCAAAGAGTCTGAAAGACACAGTGATTTTATTCGCACCAACGGCTCCCTTATATATCTGGCAAAATCACGTTCGTGATCCTCTTCCAAACGGTAGTTTTTTCTTGGTTAGCGAGGAGAGAAACTTGACACGGGTTCGCCCCACCTTCTTTTTTTTTGTAAGGTCCAAAATAAAAATCAGCAAAACGCTCTAAAGCGAAAAAACCTGCTGTACATACCAACACGTTGTCATGTAAAGCCAGCCAGTCATGCAACAAAATAAAAGAATTCCGGTTCTTGTAATCTGGGGACGATCTAAAGACACGAGCAGAGAAAATAATTTTTCATTTTATGCACAAAATATTGAATTTTTCTGTCTGGCTAACAACATTAGAAGTTTAAGTTTTTAATTAGTTTTCTTTTTAATTTTTTTACTTTATTACCTATGGTCAGAAATTGGGCTATTACCGTAAAATAATAGGAAACATTTCAGATTTTCACGGTGACAGTTTACTTGCCAGGTGATTTTTGGTTTGGGGCGTCTTCTATTGGCGATGTGTTTGACCTGAGATATGCGGGTACTGGAATATGTTTGCTATGCAAATAGAACGGCACATATTTTTCGATCGAGATCGACTCGAAAAGGTGAAGTGGGTTGGGATTATGAACGCTCCATCACCACTTCCGCGGTTAGTTTTGCTGATACAAAAACTTGAATCCCGCACGAGGTATCTGTTAATCAAGTAGAGACTCATTGAACTTGTTATTGGGCATTCTGCACTAAAAAAATTTGTTTCATACTAATTTTGTTAACCATATTATTGCAGTAAAAAAGAATTGGCTGTATGCATCAACTGGGCAGTCCGTCGGAGTTGATGTTCTGCTTTTAATGTGGTCCGGCATTGATAATGTACTTGTGTCGTCTTTCCAAATGGAATTCAATTTGCTGGTCGTTGACCAACGTGCTGATTATTTTAGTCGGATTCTAATGAGAAATCCACCACTCACGAAATAATGGCAACAAAGCCATCCCGTTAATGGCTAAAAAAACAGTTTGAAATAATTTCCATTAAACATCATTTCTTGTTGCCAAAAGATATGCAAGAGTCTTAAGTCTTAGGTCTTAATTTAGGTAATGGAATTAAACTGGTTGGTTGGAAACTACCCAATAATCAGCATTTTCTAACCATTAAAAGTTAGCGAAATAATCACCAGTTTCTTTCTTGTTTGTGTTGTTTGAAAAATAACCATTACTTCGAGTTGGGTGGAGGGGTTTGAGACATGCCATTTCAATTGTATGCAAATTCAACATGAATAAACTACCGGATGACAAATTCACATGCTATTATTCCAACTTTTCCACTTTGCTGTAGGTGGGGGTAATGGACTTCTAAAACTTTAAATGGTTTCGAAATTCAATCTGCATTACCGGTGTGCGAATGCCCGATAAGGTGTTGATCATCACTGAGAGAACTGGAACAAGAAGCACAAGTTCGTGGTTTAATTTAATCTGAATTCTCTTTTAGATTTCTCATACAATTTATGCATTAGAGCTTCAAAAAACTGTGGAGACAACTCTCTGTGCGAAGACAGGGTTTTCAAATACTTCAAAACAATTTCAATTCAACATTGTCATATTGTTGGAATTTATCTTTAATAAAAATTTATTGGTGTATCATTTTTATTTTCAATGACAGCTGACGACAGAAAGAAAACTGCAATTTTACAGACACCATATATTTATTTAGTTTGTTCTTGTATAAATTGAACAGATATAAAAGCGTGTTAAGCATAAAAAGCATTTTCAATTATTCCACCGACCAGCGGGAATTATTATTTCTATAATTTAGTTAGCAAAAGAAAAGTTCATGGTCTAAACACATAAACGGAATAAGCAAAATATTCTTCAGACATCAGAAGTTTGCGTCTTGGGCCGAGAGTTTTGGCAATTTCTTTTTCTTAGAGACGATTCCTGGGCTTGGATTTCGTTTTGGGCGAAGTGTCGGGACTGGTAATTTCGGAAGTCACAATGTCCGGCATACTTGGCATTAAATCTAACTTTTTTGTTGCAGTTACAGTTGACGGACAATAAGTGTAAGGAAAACCTGCTGGAGTGCAACCCAAGACAGTCATTATAGCGTAACCGCTGGACAAGGTTTCGGTTTGCGTGAAGGTGGCCGTCAATGTAGTTGTTTCCTGGACAGTCAAACCCAAACAGGAAAGGAATTGGACGAGATTGACGGTAGATCGACCGCAATCACCAACCGTGATGACATTGCTACCGCCCTTGGCTGTCAGCTGACTGAAAAGGTTCTGCGTGTTGAAATAGGAATCGTCGAACGAGCTGAAAACATTGTTTCCCTTAAAAATGTCCAGTGAATTGATTGCCCGGGGAACGGCCGTCGTTTCCACCCTGCATGCATTAAATTATAAAAATTATTTGTCAAAATTATTAGGAAAAATTATTTACGGGAGAACGGCCGATGGTGCAACTTCCAGATCGTCATCGAAGTGAATAATTAAGGGCCTCTCTTCCATTCCACGCTTCCTTCGGCATTGAGAAACCATACCGGATGTGATGTAGCAAGTCGTAGGCTTGGTCAGTACTGAACTTGTCACCTCAAAGGTGAAAGCTGTTGCTGGGGGAAGCAGCGGCCCATCGTGAAGATTGAGACTTGCCCAAGTCGAAGAGAACAGACCAGCCAAGAATAAGAATGCAAACATCTTGGAGAAGACTTCTAAAGACGACTGGTTGAGTCTGGAAGAGTCTGAAAGACACAGCTTGGTACAGATGGATCTCATTGCTCTTTTATATGCGATGGTACGTCATCTCCATCCAACGTTTCCGCGTCCTAGTGGCATAAGAACATTTGTTTGATCACAAAAGGTAAAAGGATTTGAAACTCACCTACTTTTTTTGCTTCCAAACAGCAAGATTTGGCAAGCAAAAAAACCGGTTGAATGTACTAGGTGTATTCTAATGTAAACCGTCAGTTATGCAAACCACTGATTAGAATCTGAGGACGAATGAAAAATAGAGTTACCGCCTGCAAAGGTAAGCAGAAGAATATTCTTTTTGTTTAATAAAATTTGGTACTGTTTTTTGGGTGGATGGATCCGTATCGCAGGATCAGTTGTGCTTCATTTGCTATCGGGTCCTTCCTGTCTCGTCTAATATCATCAGTTTCATCAAAGTTAAAGGTACCGACAATACACCGAAAGGTGCACGATCGATCTAAAATTCTGTCTTTTTTTTTTTCGTTCTATTTTTATGCATCAGAACTGAAGGATTCGTCGATATAAAATTTTGCAAAAAAAAAAAAAAGGGAACACACAACCAAAAAAGGCAATGACAAACGCAAATAAGCAAAGGATACAGCGGGATGGCAATGAATTCATTTGACTTGTCTCACACCAAAGCGGTACGCTAACTGATCAGTTCGGTCAACGTCACACCTTTTGATCTATCGAACTCTAACGGGAATCTTGTCCAGTTGTCATTTGCATGTTGATCTTCGAATGATCTAACTCACGCAAAGCGTACTTTTGAAAACAAGATATCCACAAAAACCTGGATTGCCATTTAAGTATGTAACCACGAGCGAAATGTGTGATAACATACCATGAACTTTTGCTGAAAATCAGTCTCATCTTTTTAAACACGTTCAAAAGTTAGGAAAAGGCAACGACCGGTTGGTTTTCGATTAGCACCTCCGATGAAAAATTCTGTTGTCAAGGCTCGGGTTCGTGAGATGTAGACTTTGATCAAAAGGTACTGGATGCAATCTTTTGATCAACCCAATTCACCTAGATACAGTAATTTCCTGTTTGCTGAATTGAGTCTACGATCGTTTCGTTTTTGAACGTCGAAAGCATCCAAGACTTTATAACGATCTGGGGGTTTTCGATTCAAGAAAAGTGTTGACAGCATTCATCATGTGGTCGACAGTTGAAGAAAACCTGTTTCCCTCGAAACTCTAACTGGAAGTTTGCCATTTTTTTCCGAATAAGGTTGACAGGGTACATTTATACCAACGCATCAAGTTGGTGTGATGTGACCGACATGTGAAAATCAAACGTCCTAGAAAGGCTGTTTTACCTAAATGGTCGCAATACTCAAGAAGTTTTGAAAGCAAATGGTTTGAAAAGGAAAGAAACAGGGGATCCTTCAAAAAGAAACGGATATCTCTTATTTAATAATACGAATCTTTTAAAACATGAACCCCAAGATCGTCAAAATCACACCTTTTTCCGGTGTCAGTTCTTTTTCGCATAGAGCAGAATTCAGAATTCAACCTTGTTCTAAACTTCAGTTTGGAATAATATTGCATTAACTTTCGGTAACGTCGTCTTTAAAGATATTATCATAGCGTGAAAAGTACCGCCCGTAAAACAAAAATCGATGGTTTCATGTAAAAAATTCCCAGATTTGGCAATTTGATTGACATCGAAATTTCGTACAACTGGCTTCACGCCATTTCTACTTGTATCTGAAATCAAACATGACACGATATATAGAATGACTTTAGCACGTCACATATGGGAGACCAACGCATTGAATCACGCAAACACAGGAATGGTTCTTTAACTATAAATTTATGTTTGGAATGTCAAATTCTTTTGGCATTCCAATCAGGGCATTTGCTGGGCATTCCTTTTAGGATAAAAAAAAAATTACATTTCAGCTAATATATTAAGTCGACTGCAATCAAATATGTCAATGCACGTATTCGTTTCGAATTCCCGTATAGGCTTTGACAGTTCACGATGTGTGGGTGAGCCAGTCAGTTGCAAAAACGTTGGCAATTTTCTTTTTCTTTTATCGACCACCGAACGGGATAGAGTTCACAGCATACCATCTGAGTTGACCCCAAAACAGTGTGTACTAAGATATGCCAACCGGTATGACAACCCAACAAAAAAAAAAAAGTACATTCTTATATTTGGGCAAATGACCAAGATTCACCGCCATATTCTTCTTCCATTACGAGGACAAAAAAAAATGTTTTATTTGCTAGATTTCCGTTAGACGTAGTACGACCGAAAAGAATCAATGTCGATCTATCGACTTGGTGTTGTCAATATGCAGATAAAACTACATGCAAATGGTTTTTACCTCAAAATTCATTCTCAGCTAAAATTAATTTCCTCTGTAAAACAAGTTCAGTGTTATCTTGATAACATTAAAGAATCCAGTAGCATGAAAAACTTACAAAAGTTAAAGATGTGGATGAATTTCAAATCAAGTTCACAACCTTCTTTGACCTCTCGTAGCTCAGATACTATCGTAAGAGTTAAAATGAGACTCGATTGGTCAAACATGGTTATGTTTAAGCACTACAATTATTGAATTTCAAATGAAACATCATACCTCTAAGTATTGAGTGAATCTTGATGTGATGAATGGTTCTTGTAATCATTTCTTCTTAGCACTTTGCATCCACTGGCAGATGTTTTAGTTTTTTTCAGATATCTTCATGGTGTAGTCAAAGAATATTTGATTTTAACTGCGAGATGAAAATTATCAGTACAAAGCAGACGACATTGACAAATATTCGTTGGACAAAACAACAAAAAGTCAAAAACTCAATTCTTTATGAACAGAGAAAAAAAGGGCGACAGACTTTTCTCAGATCGATGCCTTCAGATGATTGTAAAACCGGAATTCCTTTATTTTTTGCTAACCAGTTTTTTTTTAACACTCGCAAAATAAAAGAGTGCACACAGGGTGGCTCATCACCTTGCCATACGCAGAATACAATTCTGCGTGCATATAAAAGAGTAGGAAGAACCCAAGAAAAACATCGTCTCTTCAGTCTGTCCAGACAACTGCCCGATTCAGTCGCTTCAATTGATTCTCCTCAAGTAAACTCTTTTACCCATCATGTCTAATATCTTTTTGGTATCTTTCTTGATTGGCTGCTGTGTATCGTCTGCTTGGGCAAGCCTCAATCTTCATGGAGAACCGCTCCTTTCGGGGCTAACCTCTTTCACCATCGTCGTAGAGACAAAGACAGTTGAAAAACAAACAACTTGTTACATTACATCCGGCGTAGTCAACCAGTGTCGGCGTAAACGTGGCATCGAAGAGAAACCCGAATTCGTGCAAGACGAAGGTTTGGAAATTCAACCATCAGCCGTATTTGGGTAAACAAAAATTGCTTCCTTTTTCATACGACAAATCATTCCATTTAAACACAGCACATTTTGTATACCTTATCAAAACGTAGAATTGAAGCCACTCCCGTTCCTCGTGCATTGAACCCGATGAATTTCTACAATTCCGAAAAGGTTATCGGCTCCTTCGACGATACGTATTTCAACTCTCAGAATATTTTCCGACAAATTGCTGCTAAGGGCCGTAGCAATAAAATCACAGTCGGTGATTGCGGTCAATCCACCGTCAATCTCAGCCAGTTCCTCGCCTGCCTGGGCATGACTGTTCAAGAGACTACAACATTGACGGCCACTTTTACAGAACTCGAAACCGTGTCCTCGGGAACCGTCATAATGACCGTCAAGGGCTGTACACCAGCAGGTTTCCCTTACACTTATTGCCCTTCAATGATTTAAATGAATTCAGCTATAGTCAGTTTAATGCTTCCGCATCCTGTACTATATCGAATTCGTTAATGGTAAAAGACTTGTGCAATTCCTGGCCGATCCATGAAAATGCTGCAATGCATTGCTTCAAACCAACACCTGAAAGATCATTTTTTAAAAAATAATCCTTCTAGTGGATCATCTGTTAAACTTTGATGTGATCTTGATGTGTACTTTTCCTTTGTTTTTGTTATTTGTTGTCTAAGTTATTTGATGCTTCGTTTCCATGGCTTTAAAAAAATCAATTCCAATGGCTATCTAAAATATTTTCTTCTTCTGTTTCTACTATACGACCTTTTTCCACATCAATAAAAGATTCTTGCAGCAAAAATGTGTTTATATCGCTAGCAATATTTTAGTTCTATATTATGTACACCTACTTGAAATAACATCGGAGAAATCAAATTCGATTGATAAATCATTTTGTGGAAATGGTATTCCTTGGGGAAAAGCCGGTGTGCCCATTTAACTTTCTTCAAACTTTTCAAAGTTATGCAAGATAAAGAATTACAATAAGTTTGTCTGCACAACTAATGTAAAAAATAATCAATTAAATCATCGTAGCATACCATTAAATATTGAGACCGGAAAAACATTGAATTAAAGTGGGACTAACGTTTTGATGAATATCGAGCTCAGCTTATGGCTCGTATCGTAGATTTTGTTGAGAAAATTAGGATTCAATAAAATTTCAGAGAATGCATGTAAAATAAAAGCTTTGTATCTGATTTGACACTCCATAATAGAAACTAGGTGAAGATTCTGCACATCTACCTTTGTTTCTCCTCAGCAACAGCAAGTTGGCATTTCGGGGGCATCGTTCCGCCCTTTCGTCTCTTCCTGGTGCATGACAATCCCTAGAACATCTTCTTAAACATCAAATATAATATCAATACTTGTATTGCCAGTTACGGGTAGGGTCCCAACAGCTTATAAATTTTACATTGCACTATATCATTCGGTGAATTGAGTTGACAAAGAAAAATCGGGTTCCACCTATTATTCCGTTATGGGCATTATGGCCGTTATTCGTCTGCTAAATTATTGAAAGATCAAAAACTCAAATCATCTTTTTATTGATTATAAAATTCCCTGATTAGTGAAAACCCCACCGAAAAGAACGGCGAAACTAGATTAGGCAAAGACCAATCAAGGCACAATAATTAGAATAAATGATTAAGTGATAAAATGGTTCGAACATTGATAATACCATAGATACAATCGTTTGTCATCTTTCTCGCCATAGCTAAACGACAGATTTAGCCCGGACTTCTTTAATTAACAAATCAGTTTGATTTTATAGATCCTGGATTCGACACGTTTTTCCTCGTTTACTGATCCAGTCGACCCGGACGCCCTCAACGAGGGCTGTGCAGCCGCTGATTCATCAATTGTTTTCAACGGGGGCAAATAATGTGTACGAGAGCCCAAAGTTTCTATGACAGACGCAGCTGCTGGACAATAAGTGTAAAGGAAACCTGCAGGGGTACAACCTAACACGGTCATCGTAGTATAACCAGAAGACAAGGTTTCGGTTTGTGTAAAGGTGGCCGTCAATGTTGTTGTTTCTTGAACAGTCATGCCCAAACATGAGAGGAACTGGCTGAAATTGACGGTAGACAACCCACAATCACCGACTGTGATTTTATTGTTACGACGTTTAGCAGCAAGTTGTCGGAAAATGTTAACCGATGCGGAATATGAATTGTCGAACGAGCTGTGAACTGTTTTCGAATTATAACGTTTCGTTATCAAACGTGGGGCAAGAGTCGTTTCAACCCTGTGTTAATTAATTTTATTTGTTAAATCAGGAATAATTTATGCAAGAAATCAAATTAATACCCGATAACAGCCGATGGTGCAACATCCAGGTCGTCATCGAAGTGAATGATTCGTGGTTTTTCTTCTACTCCTCGCTTTCTTCGGCATTGAGAGACGGAATCGGACGTGATGTAACAAGGAGTCGGTTTGATCAGCGTCGATGTCGAAATGTCGAAGGTGAAGGAAGTTGCGTCTTGGAACAGTGGCCCTTCAACAAAGTAGGCCCACGTAAATGACTGCAAGCCGACCAGGAAAATCAGAACAAAGATGTTCATTTTTCTAAGACAAAGTTGAGTGGATTGAACAAGCAAACTGCGACCAGGTAATATTTCAATCTGCTATTTCTGGGTTCTTTTATACCTCGCAGGTTCAAGTTCAGAGCTGTCCATGATACGACATATTTGATGCTGATTTGTTTTTTTGTGTGGTCACCAACAACAGAGCCAGAAACAATGTGAATTTCTATCTGAAGTCCAATATGGTTTCTGCATATCAAATAGACAATCAGTACGGAAAAACTCTGTAAAAAAAAATCAAGGTTTCTTACCTTGAATTTCCAATGGTATGATACCTGTCTATAAAAAAAAAACTGTTTTGGTCTCGCTCCAATAATGCAGTGATTTTGCATACGGGCAAGAAAAATTGCAATGGATTTTTTTTTCTTCAGCTGTCACGAACATGAGTTGAAACATTCAATCAACTCGACAGTGAAAAATGGAAAATGCTTTACTCAAAAAGTCGTTGAACCTGAGTGGTCGGTGGCCACGTTAGCTATAAGAAGAAGACCCCTCGTGCTTATGAAACTGCATATACATAATAACTCACAATGGGGGGTGTACATGTACAATGTTCTTAGATTCTTTTGTCCAGTGAATCACTTAGAACCGATGGACCTGTGAAAGCGGAAACAAACTTCTCCGACCATTGTTCTTGACGAACATTTAAATTATAGTTTATGATGACCTTTTTAAAAAGAAAACTTACATTTGTTTAGTTAGGTTTTTGTGTATTTCGGCTAATAGAATACGCCGTTATCAGGCACTTGGATTAGTTGGTGGGACAGGCATTTAAAAGCACATTGTTCAGTCGGGCCATATCGGTCCAGTCTTTGATCTCACCGCGAATCACAACATTGCGGATGCAGCCTTTAAAATTATCTCGAACTCTTAACGCTCCTTGAGGCTCCAGTTCTGAATCAGCAAAAATTGTTGTTGATAAATTGGTACAAATGTTTTTCATCATCTTTTTACCTGGCAAGCCACCGATGAACAAAGGATTGCGCGTTTTGGCTTCCTTGACGTGTCCGTTAGTGGAGAAGCCGTACTGCTCGTCTTGGTTGTCCACTTTAAGCGTCAGTGCATTTTCCACGTAATTAGCTTTCACCGAATGCCAGCGATTGTCGCACAGCTGGTAAGTCGACGGGAAACTCTGGCTGACGGAAAAGGTTCGGTTGTCACCCATATCGACGGCGAAAACAATCTGTTAATTAAACAAAATATTCAAAGTTATATGCAAATTAATAGTTTAAATAGAAACTGACCGTTCCGTCGTCGATGGCCAGTGACAAGGACGGTGAACCTTTGCGCTCAGAAACGCTGAGCAATACTCCGTTCAACTCGGTCGTCCGGAATTCCAGCTGGATGTCGGCCATTGCTCCAACGCGGAAATCTTCGCTATAGACAGCGTAAGCGTCTCCGGGAAAATAGGAGCCCGTTTCGACGTGAGCGAAACATTGCCCCACTCGCTGGATGACGTTCTTGCTGCTGGCTAAATCGTGCGATCTCCCGTTGAGATTTAAATTACGTATGCAGCCTTTGAAACCTTCGGCGGCTGCGTTATCGAGAAACAATGAATTCTCCGGCAGTCCACCGACGAACAACTGGCCGTCCAATTGCAATTTATTGGGCGCTTTGGCTCGCAAAGGAGCGAAATCATCCAGCATCACGACGACTTTGCGCTTATCTTTAATGATATGCACGCGGTGCCAGAGACCATCATTAACGCTTCCAGCTGAGACGAGGTCTTCTTTGCGGCGGCCGTGCAAACTAACCACCACTTTGCCGTTCTTCAAAGCCACTAGCAAATAGTTTGCAGCTTTCTTCTGCTTCATCTGTTTGATTTTGAAAAAAACAATTAAACCACGATTTCTTTAAGAAATATTTAATATCTCTTACGGATGAGAACAGAAGAAGACCATTCGGGTAGTGAGTGCGGAAATCCATGGTGAAATTGAAGCTACTGTGAAGTTCTTTACGGCTGGCGGATATCATCACGTGGCTATTGGGTGCGTCGCCAAATTTGAAGGCGCGACCTTCGATCGTGTACTGGGGCACTTCCCTACAAGATGAAAGGGCATTCTCATTCGCTTGCATCCGCTCTTCCAGCACTCGAGGTACTGGAATGTGCTGGCAACGACCAACCGCAGCAGCGGAATGCCTGATGGGGTAACTCAAATCAACCAATTGGTTGTTGAAGCTCAGATCAGCGATGCATCCGCTAAAGGAATGCTGGGTGCCGATGAAATCCGCCGCCATCGACAGCCATTCTGGACGGACTCCTCCGAGCATCAAATGAGAGAAATCGGAGCCGCTACTCGAACTGCCAGTCACTTGACGGGCCAGCCGGAGAGTGCCGATGGAAATGTCGTCTACCAGCACTTCGACTTTTCTTCCGGTGCGGACGACGACTAGCCCGTGGAATTGGCCGTCGTTGTAAGTTTCGCTGGATGTGATGGAAACAACTTCTGCCGGGCTGGATCGGAATCGTGCTTCCACTTTGCCCTGGCGCATGGTCAACGATATCATGTCCGCCTCTTTGTCACTTCTGAGCGGCAACTGGACGGGCATGTCTTCGTCATTGGCCGGTTCATCGTTAGCTTCCTATTTATGAGTTAACAAATTAAATTTAATAAAGATGTCACTTAAAGTTGAGGTCTAATCGACTTACAGCTGGAACAGGAGCAGAGAATATTAAAATGCCTTCAGGCGCTTCAGTTTTGAAGCTCAACCCCAATGTCAAGTCGCGACCCGTAGGTCTCGCAGCCCTCAGCTGGATGTATCCAGTTCCGGCAAAGGCCACAATTTTGTTAATCGTTTGAGAACTACAAGACGCTTCGACTCCATAAAACGATCCTTGCAATGGATTCATTCCAAACGCCACCACTTGAAGATCTTTCATGCATCCGAGGAAAGAGCCTGGAACGGAACCCATCAAATCCGATGAAATGCTGACATCTGGCGGCAATCCACCTACATAAAGTTTTGCTTCTTCCAGCTCCAAATCTGGGACTCCGAAATTAAACGGAGCGGCTGAAAGTTCCTCATCGTCTGCTACTTTCAAAAGGGCCGTCTCCACTCCGCGTATGAGGACACGCGATGCTTCAACTTTGACCCACTGTCCGGTGTTGTATTTCTGACGGCTCTGCAACGACATCTCGTAGCCGGAGCCGTAACGAACTTGATAGCGGATTAACCCTTCCGTCAGCTCCAAACTGATGTACTGGCCCAGATGAGTTTCGTTAATTGCCAAGAAGAGAAGTGCATTTTCATCCAGCGATTTGAAACTAAAGGTGATACTGTACTGGCGTGAATCGTAACGAGGAATCTGGGCGAGCTCAGCATAGCCTTGGCCGTTGAAACGGAAGGATGACTCATCCTTGGCTTCCTGCGCTCCTTCGATTGACGGACCGCAACCGGCACTAGTCGACATGAAATTCCACAGACCAATGGGCTGTCCATCGTACCACATCTGATGTAAATGACCACTAAACTTGCTCGTTTTAAGGTCAGATGGTGAATTATCTGGAACGCGGCCAATGTACAACTTATCGCCAGTTGTTAGATCCACTTTAGAGAACCGAGGAGGTCCAGCGCCTGTCACTGTAACTCCTTCAATGTCTCCATCATTCTCAGGTTTGACTGTACGGACTCTAAGTGATCCCACATTGCCCGTCCGTTCAGCTTCGATCTTGTACCAACGGAAATCATTTGATAAATCATCAGGGCCGGGCTGCAGCTTGAGGGGATGAGTCAGGACTGTTGTTCCACCTCCTGCGTTCCACAAGAAACGAATTTGACGGTCGACCATTTCTACAGCCAAAAAGTCCGTCTCTTGATCGTTGCCGTACTTCTTAGTGGCCGGCAGGTAAAACAGCAAGGAATCACGATCCTTGTGATTGAAAGCGTAAGTCATCATGATGCTGGACATGCTACTCGGCTGCAGTGGCGGTGTGAAACTCCTGGAACATGAGCCTGAATTGCCCGACAGCGACACTCGGATGCTGGACGCAGCCTGCTTGGCCCGTTTGATCTTCTTACGTAGTTCGTCCAATTTCAACGATACCGACGAGTTAATGGCTCGGAATTCAAAATTCTTCTTGGTTAAATGCGTTATCTTAACATCCAGATGTTTCATGTTTTTCCGGGCGTCATCAACTGGATAGCAAAATAAGCAAATGTGATAACGTTCTCCCTACATTTTAAATGTGTCTTACCGAGTTTAGGGATATTTCCGAGACCGACATTGCGACTGTTTTGCATAGCCAGCAATCTAACTCTTAATTCAGAATCTATCTGCGATTTGATGTCCATCACTTGCTTCGATACAGTCGTCGATTTGCTTAGGGCATCTGTCGATTTCTCAACAGCCGCTTTCGCCCGATCTCGAACTTGGGGCAGCTTGTCCATGTTCGCTGTAGTTTCCTCATTTATGGATTTGGCCTTTTTCAACATCATTTCCACTGAATCCAATTTGATCTGCTCTCCTTTCAATTGTTCCTTGTGGCTGGACACGACGACTTGGAGTCGTTCCGATTGACGCAAAAGATCTCGGCTTTTTTCGCGGGAAAGCCGCGCTTGCTCTACCAACGACAAGTCCATGTCTTCCGGATAAGCCCTTCCGTACGCGGTTTCGGCAGCTTCACCTGCAGCTTCAGCCGCTTGTCTGGCCAATTTCAACGCCTCGACAATCGATCGATACGCATTGGCCGCTTGAAGCGGATGATCTGCCACGTCACGGGTCGCGTTGAATTGATTAAACAAGGCCTGGGCTTGTTGCCACAAATTGTTGGCATGTTCCTGGGCGGCCGTGACGTATTTGCGCTTATACTCGGGATTCAAGCGGCTCAATTCGCTTTCTTTAGCGGCACATTGAGCCTTTTTGTTTTTGAGATTATCAAGGGACGTAGACAACGCCTGGAAGCCAACACGAGCACGGCTAATAGCCAGGGAAGCATTAACATTCTTTTTGCGCGCCAAATTCAAATCAATATCAATCTGGGTGGATTTCGAGGTAATTTCGCCGACGGAATGACGGATGGCATCCAGCGTTGAATTACTGTTGGATAAGGAACGAAATGCCTGGAAGAAAATAAACAGATGTTACATTCACACAATTCAGCAAACAAACGTGAAGTATAGAACGTACAGCTTCAGTCGAGTTGCGACTCTTGTAGATGTAATTTTCCAAATCATCCAAGCGAATTTTGAAGCCTTCCAGGTTATCTCGCACTTGAGCGGTGTCGCTTTCGTCGTCGAAGAGGTTCTTGATGCTGTTCAGTAAATTGCGGCTTCGTTCCAATTCTTTAATGGCATTGGTTTTCCTCGTATCGACATCAATCGATTGGATGTACTGCCAATGATTCTCTGCTTCCGCCAAGGCTTTGTTGATATTAATAGACGGCGTCTCTCCAATGGCGTAATTTTTCAAATAGGCGATGATCTCTGTACATCATTCAGTTTAGGATTGAAGAAGACATTTCAAGATTTGTTTGATTACTACCTTCCATGATGGTGGTAACGAGAATTGAAGCTTCCAAGGCCTGAGTGCAGACAGGCTGTAAATCGGAAGCTTCCGTTTGGAATCCGGTAGCCAATGTTTCCAGCTCTTTCGCACGCTGGAGAGTGATTTGAGCCAGCGGAAGGATATTGGGAGCATTGATCAGTCGATCAATGATTTCATTCTCTTCTCGTTTTTCTATTAAAGTCTGTTCCAGCAGGATGGTCGTGTTTTGCTGATGAAACAGGCCAGTCCACGGCAGGGGAACATAATCAGTGAAATTGTAACGGGCAATCATGCTGGCCATTTGATCCACTTCGTCAAACAACGCACCAGTACATCCATCCTCGCAAGCTAGTCAAATAAAATTGATTAAACAATTAAATTAAAAAATTGAAATTATTAAAAAACGAGTCTTACATGTGCATCCGGTCGGACTGATGACGTGCCGTGGAGCGCAATAGGTGCAATCGCGTCCAGTTATGCCCGGCTTACAGTTGCAATGGCCAGTCACCTCGTGACACTCATCGCTAACGCTGCCATTGACATTGCACAGGCACGGCTGGCAAGGAACACCTTGACTGGGATTGCCATAATAGCCATAATCGCATTTCTGACATTTATCACCGCGAAAGCCACGCGCACAAGAGCAGCTCTGGGAACCATTGCGCAAGAGTTGGCAGGAATCGGCAAAATTGCGATCGATGGAAGGGCACGCGCAAGGCCTGCAGCCGCCCGGGTGATTGGGTTCACCGTAATAGCCTTTGGCGCATTGTTGGCAATGATCTCCGGTAGTGCTCTCTCGACAATTGGTACATCGCCCAGTCTCCCTATCGCATGTCTCGCTCCGCCCATTACAATGGCATGGATAAGCCTCGCCCACCAGTTCGATAAGGACTATGCTGGACACATGTTCGTATTTAAAGCGGCGATAATAGCCTCGATGAGGGTCTTGGCACGAGCCTCCAGTATATTCTGATGGGCACTGGCACATCTCCACTCCACTGGCAATGACTGGATTGTTTCGATGGGTTGATGAATTTGTAGGAGCAGCAGGAAGGGCTACTTCGAGGCTGACGTCCTTCAGCTCGGCTTTAATGCGATCCATTGAATCGGTGGCGCGGATCAGGATGTGCTGTACGTTTTGCAAAGCGATCATCATCATCGGCCGGCTGACTTTGGCTTGCGGATTATTTTTCATCCGCCAAAGAGTTTCGTGCAATCTAGTTCCGATGCAAACGATTTTTACATTTTGGAATTGGAATATAAAAATAGCCGATATTTACCTCACTTGGTAGCGGCCATTTGGGTGTGGCGCGGGCGGATAATATTCCAAGATAACCTTGCGGTTGCCTTGGATTTGAACTAGTGGATAAGTGGCCAGAATGTTGTCCGGAAATAGGGTCGACCCTCCATGGTTGGTTACAGTAAAACGAAGCAGGCCGTTGTAAGAGGTCGTGCGGTCACCAGAAAAAGAAGCGGGCAGTTGCCAGTAGAGTGGCGTGTCAAAAAATTGACTCACACCAATCATGACATCACCCCGGACGTCCGGAACGATTCGTAAATTGTTGGTCACATTCAATTGTGTTTCGCCCGTCTTAAATTGAAGTTGTCCATCACCTGGCAAGGCCAACTACATTTTAAAAATCACATTTTTTTTTATATTGAAATGATGTTCAGTTTAAATGATTTAATTAATAAAAAAATAAAAAAACTGACATTGATGTAACAGATTTCCTGGGTGTTGACTGGGAACTGGTTGGGATTGGCTACGTTATTAGGCGCATCCGGGCCAGGAGGGTCGTAGGTGATCATTAAACCGCGACTTCCTTCCACCTTCATCTGTCAAAAAATAAATGAATTAAATGTTTGGTTATTATAAAAAAAATCAAACAGTGTTGTCGGATAAATTTATCAATTCCCGTTCTATAACGTTCAAGTTCACTTATCCGGCTTTGAAACCGAATAACATTTGGGCCGACCACGCAAGCATTCAATTACACCACTGAGCCTGAGTTTAGGACTCAAAGTCATTCGATATTTCCTCCCCTCCCCATTCCACTCCTCTTTTTTTTTTCTCTTCTATTTGGTACAAATTTGAACAAAACGTCAAGAGGGGGGGAGAGAGACATGATGTTGTTAGGACTGGATCGGATTACCAACTAGGCTAAGGAATACAAGAAGAAGATTTAATGACACACACACACACAAATACCTGAGACCAAAAGAGTTGGGCTTGTGTGCAGCTGGACGAACGGCCGAAACAGAAACAAGGTGTGCATCCACCATCGTCGACAAAATTGTCTGTCAGCTCCTGATGAAGCTGCTGATCCGTCTGTTCCGTTCCATCGACGTGCAGTAATCCGAACGTCGATTCCTTACAAGTGTCGCACCGTCTGCCCATCACATTGGCCTTGCACAGACACTGGCCGTCCTGCTGGTTGCATCCGATAAGAAGACCCGCTTCATTCGATCGTGTGTCTGTTCCAGTCGGATGACAATCGCAACGCTGACATTGCGGAAAGCCGTAAAATCCTGGCTGGACGCAGCGATCGCATTGCATTCCGGCGAAACCTGGGCGACACGCGCAAGCGCCAGTAAATTGGTCGCATTGGCTGGATCGAGATCCTTGCGGATGGCAGTTACAATTCTTTGAAACGAAGGAAATTCGATTAACAATAAAATAAAATTCATGAATGAATTGAGTTAAAAAAAGACGACATACTTTGCATCCTTTAACTGGATTGTGATTCCATGTTCCAACAGAACAAGTTTGACATTGAGAGCCTTCCGTTCCGGTAGGACAAACACAACGTCCCGTATCTGGATCGCAGATATGGCCCGGCTTATTGCACGGCTCACATTCTAAAGTCAAAATGTCATTCAAAAATGTTCAGCGATCTTTTTTTTTAAAAATACCTCGACATCCAGATGACGAGAATCCGAAGAATCCTGGGAGACACCTATCGCAAGATTGACCTCCAACGCCCGGCAGACAATAACAGGCGCCAGTGGTTGGATGACAAGTCCGATCGACGGCTCCAGTTCCATCGCATCCGCACGATTGGCATCCCCGTCTCGAGATTAAATTCCAGAATCCAACCTGTCGTAGTTTATCGTAGAAAACAAAGAAATGGAATAAGAAAATCGATGACAAAAAGGAAATCTTGTCCCGAACATTTTCTCTTTTGTTTATTCCATTCACGCACAACTCGTCAAGAACTAAAACACGACGGACCTCCAAAAAAGAGATTTCCTTTTTCTTTCCTACTGGAGGTTATTTATATGACAAGACGAACGGAATTCCTCATCCATCAAAGAGTTCTAATGACTCCTTTTTTTTCTTTCTCTCTCTCTTACGTCTCCGTGTTTGGGCAATGAGAAAGAAAAAGTTGATCAAAGATGGATGATGATGACAATGCAAATTCCAATTGTTTGCGGTTGGAACTGATTGTTTCCCATACCCTGGGAGCTATTAGAAATTTTTTTTTCGTTTCAGAGCCTAAAGAGGCAGAATCACACACACACACACACAGGTCACGCGGGAGAAAATCACGAATCGTAAATTCGCCAGCACACACGTTTTTAAATGTTTTGTTTTCTTTCGTGCAGCGAGACAAAGAAGGAAATGTTTCATTAGGATTTCTTTTTTTTTCTTTTAGCATTTGACTAAAATTGATTCCAGAGGGTCTTTTTTTTTTTAAATCCAGGGCCAGACGAGGCACTTGACCGAAAGATGGCCAACAATTTTATTTAAAACAAAAATAAAAATGCCTTTTTTTTCTTCTTCTTTTCCTTATACTAAACTTTTACATTTTAATAAACAAAACGTGAAACTCACTTGGCATTGGTCGCACTTGAGACCGACGACGTTAGGTCTGCATTCGCATTGGCCCGTGACGATGTTGCACGTCTTCCTCTCCGATCCCGATTGATTGCAATTGCACCCTGAAAATGAAAACAATTTTTGAAATTGTGCCAACGAAAATTCTTGCGTTCTGTTAAAGAAGAGAAAAAAAAAAAAAAAAGGGTCAAAACCGGAAAGGAATTCCGGCTGCTAACCATCTCAGCTGTCAAGTAAAATACAAAACCGGGACGGTACATTTCACCGAGGGGAGGCAAACAGAGAAGATGGGGGATAATAATAATAACCATTACTATTTTTCACTTTTGATGAGCAGGCCGAGTTTTCTCACTCCCCACACCCACAGAGTTTTCGGATAACGTGCGCGCGCTCTATTTGTATGTCTAATATTAGTCACGCAAGATTTTTCTTCTTCTCTCGATGCTCGCTGCTAAAAAAAGGGGGGCAAATTAGTTTCACACGCAAAAAAAAAAAAACAAAACAAAAAGCAACTGGATTTATTGCACATTGCATTTTTCTTCTTCAAAAAAGTAATTAGAAGATGAGGGGGAGTCGGCAGCAAAGAGCGGCGAAGGGAAACAAGAAAACATTCCCACCGTTTTTCCTACCCCCTTAAAGGCACATGGCGCTCTTCAATGATCAATTAGCTCATTGAGTAAAAAATTTTTTTTTGTGAAAAAAAAAAACAAAAGCGGCAACAAACACAAAGTCTCTTTTCTTTTAAATCCAAATTTTCAAAAGCCGACATAAAAACAATGTCCTTCTCATTCGCGATTCTATAAACATCTACCCAAAATCGGAATGTATTTCCATAGCCGAAAAGATTTGTTAGCTGTCGACCGGGTTCTTTTTATGGAAATGCTTTCTAAAAAAAAAAAAAAAAAAACAATCTCCAGACATGTCGCCACGAGAGAAAAAATCGGGACTTTTAAAATCCAATCAAACTTTACTCATTTTGAAATCGTACCCGTTTTCAATCCCAACCAGTTTTTGTAGTAATCCTTTTTGTACAAGAACGGATGGCGCGCATTTGAATTTCGCTGATTGGTCGTGTGTTGTTTGTGCTGACGGTGAGTTATCCGCACGCTGCTGCTGCTTTGAATTTTCGTCACTAAAACGGCCACATCGTCGTCCGTCGCTCGGCTCAACGACACGCACAACAAAATGAGCGCAAAATTATTCATCTTGTTCAACAGTTTCATCTTTGATCAAATGACATCGAGTCGACATCCTTCCCAAGTTTAAAAAAAAAAAAAGACACGACACGCACGCACACACACACGTCCGGACGGACTTGAAGACCTCGGTCGACTGTGCCCGACGACGTGTGCTGCTGTTCTTCGAAAAACTAAACACGATTTTGTTTTGTAGGGTCCTCTTAGGCAGCAAAATAAAATAAAAAACTCTCCGGCTGAGAGAGCCATCAGAGGCCACTAAAAAGAAAGGAGGAGGAGGAGCTACTGTAGAAAACAAGTTTTTTTTTTTCTCTCTCCCAAAAAGAGAGGGGAGACAGACACCTTTTTGGCTCTGAGCTATTTGGCAGAATAACATTTGCGCGAACTGTTCAAAAGAATTTACAGAATAACATCGTCAATTTGAATTCAAGCGAAAGATTCTCTCTTTGCCAAAAAATTTTTTTTTTGTTTTTTTAATTCCTCGATAAACATCGCTGGCCATTTGGTGTATGTTTCTCTTTTTATTCTCGGTCTGTTGGAGCGTTTTTTTTCTCTGAAAAAAATAAAAAGGATAGCAGAGAAACACTCGGCTATAAGAGACAAGACAAACCAAAATAACACAACAGCCGGCGCCTATGTAAGAGAGTGCTTTCCCCTCTCTTGCCCCAAAACACATACAAACATGTCCATATCCATAACCAGACGGCCCTCCATAGTCCGTGTTTATATAACGCAAGTAAACCTCCTCTTTTTTTAAAAATTCTATTTAAAAAACCCGCATAGAGTGCACGAAGGTTCTGTCAAATGAAGATTCTCATTAACGGTAGTCAGTTGCTCGTTAGATTGTACGCAGTTGAACTGTTCGATTGGTAATGAGCCAATTGAAAAAAAAGGGACCACCATGGAGTACTACGTGGAAAAAAAGATAACTTGTTTCAAATTCACATTCGACCCTACATGAAAAGGGTACGTGAGGGTTAGGTGAAGCACAGAATTCCCTGGAAAATAAGACCATCTACCAAGTGATTGTGTGGTTTTTAAAGCTGCGATGCAGTTCGTGGGAGCACGAGTCTTCCATTGAAATAAAAGTTGGCATGAAAAAGGAGGAGCAGATATTCATAACCTGATATTTTCTAATCTCTTTGGAAGAAAACGTGTCCTTCATGGCGACATCAAATGTCAACGACTTTCCAAAGTGCCGAGAACAACAACACACAAAAAAAGACGTTTGACACGCAATGTTTTGCGTGCGCTTTTGACAACATTTTCACGCTCAAATCGAATGTTGATGAAAGTTTTAAAAATGTACGTTTTCACGGCTCAAATGGTTTTAATAAATGTGCGGACGTGTGCGCGCGCCTCCACTTGAAAACCCGTTTCCTTTCTGCCTCCTTATTTGTTTGTTTATTTTCAATTAACGTTTGACACGACGTCATCATCCCACCCGTAGGAAGAGAGGAACGCAGAAGGACCGGATGGGCGCGGATAACGAACGAACTTTCCCTCACGAAAGAAGAATTATGTTGAAAAAAAAAATAAGTTACAACGTACCTTGACAACCGTTGATGGAGAAATCATAGTGGTGTTCCAGACATTGATTGCATGCGAGTCCTCCAACGCCCGGTTTGCATTGGCATTGACCCGTTTGGCCGTCGCAAGTCTGCGCCGTCAGCGAACCCACCATGTCGCATTGGCAGTCACGACAGCCAGCGTGAATATCTCCATATCCATCCTGCGCGTGAAGAAATAAACACATCCATCACATTCAAATTTCTAAAAACAAAAACTACACAAAGACCTTTCTTCACCTCTATAACTAATTGGCTTATTCTACGAGGAATTAAAATGATTTAAGTACCTTGCATCGGTCGCAGTGTTTACCGGCGAAACGCTCTTTGCATTGGCAAAGACCGGTTTCCATATCGCACTGATTGCTGGCCGAGCCGTCTGTATGGCAACGGCATTCTTGTTGTTTTTTAAATAATAAAAACGTTAAACATGAATCAAAATGAATTATGGTATGAAATTTACCTCGACAAGTGCCTTCAGTTGCGTTGCCATAGTAACCGGGTGCGCACAGCTGGCACGAATGGCCGGCCGTGCCCGTTTTGCACTTGAGACATTGACCTGTCAACCTGTCGCACCAATCGGATGCGCCCACTTCGTGATTACTACTGCAGTCACACGGTTGACAGAAACCGCCGGGCAATAGCGGATTACCAAAGTAACCCTCAGCGCACCTGCTCAGCCCCACCCAATCACATTCAAACGATTTTTAAAAATTGAATAAATAATTCAAACATTTGAAATACTAAACCAGCCGCCTAATGCGCAGCACATCATCCTCTTATCGGATTACACGGAATTAAAAAAAATAAAAATAAAATATTTACCCCAGACGAAAGTTTGAGTTTAAGCCATCTAGCGGCCACATTTTACACTACTCCAAGAAAAGTTTGAAAAACCAAACAAAAAAAACGTTTACCTTTGGCAATGATGACCTTCGTAGCCAGACGGACACTGATCGCACACATAACTGTCTGGTCCTGTAGTGACGCAAGTCGGACTGAAGTTATTACTTGATGGGGATTCGAGCGGACATCGGCATTTCTTGCAGGCACCGCCAGAACGAGCATCCCCGTAGTATCCCACGGCGCAGCTTTCACACTGGGCACCGACCGTGTTATGCAAACATGGACGGCTACACGCCGTCAAGTCGTTCACGTCACACGTAGCAGCGTGACCGTTGCATTCGCAGGCCAAACATTCGAATTCTCCACGTCCTCGACTGCTGTTGCGACGTACATAACCAAACGCGCAATCCTCACAAGATAATCCAGCGTAGCCGGACGGACATGTGCACTTTTCGATTCCTCTTGCCCGTTCAACACTTTGCGAATGTTCCGAACCGACGTCCAACTGAGCATCATGCAACCTGAAAAAAAAATAATAACACGATTTAAAAAAATTTAAAAATCAAGGTTATTAAAATTGAGAAAGAAACTTACACTCCTTCAATTTGATCCGTGTGGAATTTAGCGCGGACGAGGAGTCGACGCAAATCGTTGAGAACCGTCATCAGCTGACTCTTGGTGACACCGTCGCCTTTGTACTCGGTTCGGCGTCGACGCACAATGTCCATCACATTATCCGGAATGTGATACCAATGCTTGGATTCTTTGAGTGTCCAGGTGATGGTCGTGTTGCTGTCGCGGTGGTAGGATCGATCCCCGTAACCAATCTTCATGCCACCACCTTCCATAATGACGTCTGGACCTTTGGTAGCTTTGCCGGCCGAATCGCCTCGGGCTTTCACCCAAGACACGTGAAATTTAACTGTTTGCGAATAGGCGGTCAATTTCTTGCCCAGGTAATCGTCAGGTGCTAGCCAATAGTAGCTCTCGAAATCAGCCATGTCATCATTGGCGATAGATAGTCGTCCGATATGTTTATTGTGGCTGTCCTTTTCGTTGTTGTTCTGCTCGGCGGTGGGAGACACGATCCGTCTGCCTTGGAGGTCCGTCACTAACCATCCATTTCTGCTATTGATTTTCTGAATGCCCAAATCAGAGGCTGTGCAGTTGCCGGAACGATCGAAACAGAAGCAACGTGAACAACCTTCGGGATTGTCTTGACGGAGGTCAAAGAATCCGGGTTTACAACGATCGCATCGTTCACCTTCGACGTTGATTTTGCATTGGCACGGGGATCTGCAACCGGGGTCTGAAATTCCGGCCGTATCGCATCCGCAAGGTTCGCAATTGGGGAAACTGTGGTAGCCGGACGCGCATCGATCGCACTTCGGTCCGGCGAATCCTACGCGACATTGGCATTGGATTGGAAATGTGCTGCCATCTGTACAAGAGGTTCCAATCGACCCCTCCGGATGACATCCACACGGATGGCAAGGAGCCGTTAGAGTGGATCCGGGTTGACGATAGTAGCCTTCCAGGCATGTCTCGCAATTAATGCCGGTCGTGAAATCCGTGCAATTCATGCAAACCCCTCCGCCTTGATAAATGTTGTGGATGCTGAGACTCGTGCGTTCTTTATCCACCAGAGGATCATAGCGGCATTGGTGGGCGTGGCCGTGACATTGACATTGCTCGCAGACAGCCGCCTCGCCCATAGTTCCGGCTTTCCATGGGCGTTGATTGAATAGAGGGCAGCATTTTTCGCAATTCGAACCGCAGGTGTTATGTTCGCAACGACACTGTGCCCGGTCCACGTCCGGATGGTAAGGGCATGCAGACGCGTGACCGTTGCAGACGCATTGGCCACCAATGGAAATGTCCTTGATGGAGTAAAAAAGCCGCTGATATAACGAACGGTCCGCTTCCGACTCGCTTCCGGAAATGCTGTTTTGATTCTTGCTGGATAATTTGCTCATCAAATCGGCGTTCAGAGTGCGGATCTTTTGCAGACGAAGGCGGACATAACGCGCGCGTGTAAATTCCAGTAACTCGGCTGACGGAAGCCCAGCACCTGGCCGTCCCTTAATCAATGACGTATGAATCTAAGGGCAAAAATTATTTGTAATTTTTAGAGATAAAGTTAAAAATAAATTTTGCAACATACTTCTCCGTCTTCCAGCGGATCCAGTTTGGAGTAGAAAGCAGTGCAAATGACTTCGCTATCGCTCCTGTAGGTCGGATTACCTTCACGCGGTTCTATTCCGTACCTGTCACGCGTAAAGCAATTCATTATTTGTGTTTTAAAGGTGAATAGAAATATGAGTACGACACATTGAATTTGTTTAGGATTTCAAATATTACCGGGAAAGGCATTCAGCTTCGCTCAAAGCGTAATATTGCCATGGAACGAAAGTGACGCCATCTATGGAGCGTTCCAATATCCAATTGCCTGGACGTGGCGAGATGGCAGACTTGACCACAACGTACGCCACTTGATACACCTGTTTTAATTATACCAAAAATAATGAAGTCCATAAATTAGCATATGCAAATCTGAAAAAAATAAATAATAAAGTCATTTTAGCCAAACACTAACATTGTAAGATTTCACGTGATATTCCGCTCTATAAAAAGGAAATGGAATCCAACTAATAAACTGGAGAATTTCTAAGAAAGGGAAAACAGCTATCGGACAATCATAATAAGAGAAATGTGTTGTTGCTGTCTGCCCAGTTCGCCCTTAACGATTACCCTTAAATGGACTTCTAAACTTCATTTTCACGCGTTTGGACTGTTATTTGGATTAGTTTTTTTTTGCCGATTTTTTTTTAAAAAAGGAAATCCATTCCCGATGAAAAATGACACGGCGAAAGATTCGCTTCACGACCAAACAAAAGAAATGCAAAATAAACATAAATAAATTTTTTCAGAGAAATAATAAAAAAGCAACCCACAAAATTTTTTTTTTCTTTCGGGAGGATTTTTTTTTTTTTAGCGGGAAGGCGTTTCTGACTGTTGTTGATTTAGCTCATTAAAAACACACCATCAGAATTCACGCAGACGGTCGACGAAAAAAAAGTTTGTCGTTCCAATTTGCATATCCACAGCGACCAAATTTGTTTCGCGTTTTAAACCAAACTTGAAACATCTCGTTTGTTTTACGCCCGGATTAATTAAACATAAAAGAACTGACGTCAAACTTAAAATATGACGTCATTAAAAAATAAATAAAATCTTTCCTTTTAAACGAAAATTTCAAATGGAAGATGAAACAGAATGATGATGAAGAAGATGAGGAAAAAAAAAAAAAAATAAAAGGGCGGACTGGAGTTGTGATGCGGTGCCACCCTACGCCCATCTTTTTTTTTCTTCTTCAACGTAACCAACAATCCACCGGACCCTAACAACGCGGCACTCCACCCATTCAACGCATAGTCACGACATTTTCAAAGATTACTATTTTCTTTCTTCTTCATCCCATTCTTTTTTTTCTTTTTCGTTTACATACAAAGCCAGAATTTTTTATGATGATTTTCAATAAAATATTTCGATTCTTTTCCCCCACAACCCCCACGTTCACACTATTAAATTACAATAACAAAAGAATTCATGAGATGGAATAAAATATTAGGATAATTTCCTACCGCTCTGTTTGTAAAACACTTTAAAATATTTAAAAAAAAACAAACAATTATACACGAAGAGAAAGGAAAACATTTTTCAACTGAAAATCCTATGACAGCTGAATGGCTCTGAAAGCCATTAGAAATAAGAAAAGGGGGTCAGTGTCGTGATTCTTGGACACAATTTCTTGACAGTTGATGTCCAATCTAACGCGACAATCTCTCCCCCCCCCCCATACATAGAGCGGCTATGATCAATAGTACCATCTTTCTCATTTTTTTTTTTTATTATTGGCATGGCCGTCCGGTTCGTGCAGCAAAACACTTAAAAAAAAAGCGTCCACATATACGGAGACGAGCTTTAAAACATTTTTGCCTGTGCGAGATTGATCATCGTGTTCTTTTTCCAACGGGGTAGTACGTGCTTCTATTGGCGCTCAATTTCTTTTCTTTTCCCCGTTGCCAACCAAATAGAAAAAAGATCCATCGCTCAAGTCACGCGTCTCCGTGACGAGGAATTTATTTTATTTTTTTTTTTAAATAATCCATCGTTATTTTTTACCCTTTATAGAGGATTTGTTAGAGGGGAGGAATTTTTTCGTAAAAAACATATCGACACGTAACGCGCTCCCTTTTTTCCCTATGCGATCCATCATGGAAATTTAAAAGTGAAATAAAAATTGTTTGTTTTAAACCGGTCGACGTGATTTTAAAATGATTTCTCCGCATTCCGAAATTATTACTGTATCTTTGATGGAGATCTAAGGAATTCCATTTCTCAGAGTGAGAAAAGCAATTGGCGGTTTTTCTGAAACAAGTTGATTTCACTTTTTCTTTTTTTCTTCTTCTCGTTATTAATGTGACTGGTATGCGACCCACAAAAAAAAAACAATCACAAAGAGACTTGTAGACGACAAAATTTACGAGCGATAAAAACTGATGGGTTACCGTAGCGTGCGGTCACGATTCTCTTTCTCTTATTACAACTGGATTTGTTTTTGTTTTTTTTCTCCCTTTCTCTTTTGCCGTGTGTGTTTTGCTTGGTTGCCATTATCGTCATCATCTCTCAGCGGTTGCACTACGCGTATACATTTTCGGTTCACACACACACACACACGGAGAGAGAGCAAAGACAGAGACAGATAGTGAAAAAGAAAAGAAAACTCCCGACTTTTTACCTGTTTGAGGTCGAGGGTGATGGTGACCCATTCGAAACGACGACCGTTCTGCAGCGTGGGACTTTGCCACCGGCTGTTGGTCCCGTCGATGACGTTGGTGATGGGATGCCGGTATTCGGGGTCTTTATCGTCGCACACCTGAACAATTCACAACAAATTCAGACATGATTCCCGTTTTCTTTTTTCTTTAGGAAATTCGAGACAAATTTGGAAAATAAAATGTTTCTTGAAAGAGATTCTTTGGGGATTCTTCGAGATGCCGTCAGGATTCTTCGAAGAATCCGTTAAAGATTCTTGTGAAAGACGAGCCAACTGGCATGCGCTTCAGTTATGTCGGGAAAAAAGAAAAACGGCTATTGTTATTAGGCCAGCAAACAGTTTTTAGGAAATGACTAATTCGATACAGACGGAGCAATTTGTAAGAGCCTAAAAAAAGAAGCGGGCGGCTCTAAAGAGCTTTCTCAGCAGCTGAGAGCAGCTTTATCTTCTAGCTCCGAAAAAACTTCACATGTGGGTGTATAAATAGCAAAGCCGCCCAGGAGCAGCCGTCAGAATTTTTCCTTTAATTTTTTGTTGTTGTTGTTGTTTTCTTTTTAAGCGACACAAATGTCAAACTATTAAACTTACGCCACATTGGGGTTCCCGAACGTAGACATGTTCGACCAGCCTGCAATAGATTTCCGGGCCGTCGGACGACGACTGGCCGCACGTGGCATTAGACGTCACTTCAGCATCTGCCGCCAAATTGAACACGGACGGGAATAAACCTTGGGTCGGTTTCAACTCTTGATGATAGGAAGAAGCAATTCCATCCGGATCACCAGCTCCGTTCATTGGCTGATAATCTTTTTAAGGAAAAAAAAAATAAAATAAAATGGGGTTTCTCATTAGCATTTATCCTTCATCAAAGGACGCAATTAATCCCCCGCAACGGAAAGAGGAGGGTCTTAAATATCGAGACAAGGTGATTTATGCAACTCATTTAAAGTTAAAGAATTATTTCTGTCACGTCCGCTTTTCTTTTTAAAATCACCGAAATTGGGTGTTGAAATGAGTGGCAAGTCTCACAAGAAGAGGAAATGACGAATCCTCTTCACACACAAAAAAGAATTTGTTCAAAGAAAGAGAGAAACTTGAACCACCCGAAAATTGGTAGCCACTTGACGACTGTGAACGAGCCATTCACTTCATCACATTGAAACGTAGACAAGCACCGAAAAATGCTTCGATGTTGGTCGGGTTTCTTTTTCAGCACGTCAGACTACTTTTGCAAAAAGGGAATTCTCCAGACATTTCAAGTAGCTTGCCAACAAAAACAAGGAAAATGGCGCACCTGATGGACTTATTTTTCTACCAGAGGGGTTTCTAGCCAACAACAACCAAATGTTGTGACCATAAAGACGAAGAAACTTCACACTTTTCTCGTCTCCCTCTCTGACGAAAAGGGATAAATACAAAAATTAAAAAAAAAAGACCTTATTTGGATATACACATTCCACTTGAGGGGAAAGTCGAAAACAACGACATGGAATTTTTACGATAATTTTTTGGGATTGAATCCTGACGAGAAGTTTGTGTTCATCAATGTACCCCACCCATTTAACTAAAACCAACTTGCTAAGCCAACCGTGTGTTGGCTTGACACTTTTCACCAGAAAAAAAAAAAAAGGACCCGCCCCTAAATAAAAACGATCCCCCCTTTAAGGAAATTCCTAGGAAACATAGCGGAAGAACAATTCGTTTGACGCTAGTCGAGGGGGGGGGGGGGATAAGCCCACAAAAGGATGCTATACAACATCCCATTTTGACACGGTCCACCAATTTTCCCTTCCATTCTCTTTGTCAAGTTGTTAAGTGCGCCTTATCCTACCACCTGTGGGCAAAAGATATGAACTCCATTACAAAAAAAAACGTTTCTGCGCGATTTCTCTCAAACTTTTATACGTTGAATAATAGCAGCTGTGAAAACTCGTTAGCACATGTCCCCCCTACTTTTTTTTTTTTTACATCTAGATAGGTGACAAAAAAAAAAAAGCTTTAGGAAGACCAGCGAATTCCCAGTCAATGGGGGGAAGCTATAATAAAGTAGTTAGTAGTAAGTTGCTGTCATGTTTTAATTACACAGCCTGGAGGATTGTTTTGTTGTAGAGAGAGAGAGAGAAGAGCCGCTCGTAAGGGAAATAGAGGGGTCGTTTCTTTTGGGAAGGTATGGTAGAAACATCAGTCTTTCCTACTTTTGCCCGACCACCTACTGGGAAAAAGAAACCCAAAAGAAGAACCGTATTTTCTTCATGAGAGAAGTAGAGAGATAACGGCAGTGACCTTCTTAACCTTTTTCCTAAAACGTGCATGATACAGCCCTCCTGCCACTTCTCCCCTTGAACCGGAATTTTTTTTTTTTTTTTTTTCAAAAATAAAAATCAAAAATTCCAATCTATCTTTATAACAACAGTAATGTTATAAATATTCTATTACATTTATATAAAGAAATGCTTTACCTGAGCTCCGACTTTGACTTTGTGTCAGACGGGCCGCCTGCAATACAAGGCTAATCCAGAGCAGCGGGACGAATGAACGATAATCCATGATGTCACCGAGACACTCTTGTGGTGTGTGTGTGTACACACACAAAACAAATCTCTCCACAGCTCTTTCAGTGCAGATTTTTTTTTTGTGTGTGTTGTTTTCCCCCCTCTTGGCGTGTTTGTTCCGGATAGATAAAACAAAACAGAAATCCAGTCCACTCACGCTTAGACACCCTTCTTCTTTTTTTCGTTGTTTTTGAAAGATCTAAAGCGGGCAAGGGACCGAATGAAAAGAAAAACCGGTCATATATAATGGTCGTAAACACACACGCGAATATACAAAGAAACACACACAGAAAGCACAACCGACTTAGACAAGGGCCAGAGGCCGACTGAAGGGTTTTATTTTTTATTTTTCTTGAAAGCTGTTCTGAGTGCAGCTAAAGCCCAGCCTCTCTTCTCTGTGTGTGTGTGTATATATATATATGAAAGGAAAAAAAAAAAAGGAAGAGAAAAAAAAGGAGGGGGGTTGAAAAGTACCTGCTGTTGCTTGTTGCTGCTCCGACGTTTTATTCGTCCCGACATTGAAAATTCTTCTTCTTTTTGTTAACCTTTTCTTTCATTCGTCTTTTTGGGGTTTTCTTGTTGACAGAACGAAACAGTTGGATAACTGCAACATAGAAAAATAAAAAGGATGGTAATTTTCAAGGCGATGTTTTTGTGCGGGAGCACGTGTGCGTGATTAATAGCCATCAACATCCCATGACTTTTGTGTATCTTACCTAAAGCCACTCATACAACTGCTCTATTCAGGAAATTCCCATAGTGATGGTAATAAAGTACCTGAAAAGAGTAAAATGCATGACTTTTGTAACTCTCCCATATAGCATTTTTCGTGGCATATAATGAAGTTCTCTGGCTCTCTGAAATGGTGGGTGGAAAACGATGCACACAACCCAATTACATTTCTTACCTTTTCAGGCATGAGGTGATGATTATAAAGGAATTTAGGAGATTTTCCTTGGCTGATCCAGCAGCAAGTTTTTTCATTCAAGACAACCAACGTTGTAACCTTTGATCAAGAGCAATATCTGAAAAGATCACAAGAAAAGAAATTATTACACTGAAACATGCATAGGAAGTAAATTTGCACAAGCGCAGCCAAAAATCGTAAAAAAAGGCGGGAAATAACATATTAGCTGAATCATAACTCACCAGCATGCTGTGCCATCAAACGAATGATTAGAAAATCCTACCACGATTGGATACTGAATCAAAAATATGAAATTCGACAAAGTGTGGCGCCCAGATCATCTTACATGAATTACATTTTGATAACGATGGAGCCATCCACATTACGTATTCAGATTACAAAATGGTCTACATGCCTTTGTGAATGTGCGGTCGCATTCAAATTTCCTGGTGTTCTCCACATCGTGCCAAAGTGCAGAATATCTCGTGGTCATCTAGCGGCCACTAAGTTGAAAATAATCTCAAACCGGTAGAGGACAGCGTTGTCAGTCGATTCCATCGACCCAAATTCTTTAAAAAAATAAAAATAAATAATAAATAAAAAAAAATAAAGAAAAGAAAAAAAAAAACGATTTTTTTATTTTATAGTTTAAAAGCCAAATCATCATACTTTGCTTTCGTTTTTTCTGTTCAGCATTTTTTTCCATCGCTCAGCTCTTCTTTAGGATGAGGAGAGGCTGGGCTCCCGGCACCTTTCCTTCAGAGATATCTGCTGGTACTGCCATATAATTGCTGTGTCCTCTCTGTCGTTCGTTTGCCATGGCGTTATTATATTCGTTATGTGAAGTGTGGTAGAGGGACCGAGTTTTTGCTCGTTAGTTCCCTTTTTTATAATAAGGCCCTGTACGACACATAAAAAGTCACTACAACTCAGCACATGTGTCAAGAAGGAATGACGACCATCTTGAAAATATTTCGCGCCATTAAAATGGCTTTGTGATAAAAGTACATTTACATATTCGCTCAGCCATAATAAGACCTTGCACAATCAGTTTAAATGAGCCCGTCGGTTCTGTTGGGTTTGATTGACTGGAAAGTTGCTAATGTCCTCCTCTTTTTTGTAGGGAGAATAGCGTCAACATGCATAACCGAACGAATAGCAGTCCGTAATTACTGTAAATTGCATGCGCGCGATTAGATCAAAGGGCGACACGTAGAACTTTACCAAACGGTTGCTGTGTCCTTTCTTCACTCGCAGGCAAAGAATCTAATCCGTTTCCTGCTGATACAAAATGATGCGAGTCACACACACAAAAAAAGAAAATCTTTTGTCTTGTGCCCTTTTTTGACCTCTCCCTTTCCTACACGCATGATGAAATGACGCCGAACTCACGGCTGAATGCTTATAAGCGAATAACCCACTCAACCATTAGTATAGTTACACACTCTTGTCAGTTCTCCAACCAGCTGATGTTCTCCCCCCCCCCACTCACGACATTCGTCCCTGAAGAACTTGTTTGAAGTTTATTCGACTGTATTTTCCCCAATTACTAACTACTACAACTACTACTGTCTTCACCCAGCCTTACGTATGTTATATTTTTGGAAACGAAAAAACTTTTTTTCAAGATCACTGGGAAAATGCAGTCGAAGATGGCAGCCATCTTTTTTTTTGTGTGACTTCTGTTTGATCCTTATTTGCTGTTGGAACGCTTTTTTTTTATATCGTAGCTAATGCTTAATAGTTGGCGTGTAAGCTGTATTAAATATTTATTTTTCTTTCACAGATTCAAAGGAGATGAAATGAAATCACTTCGATGAAGCGTGGTTGCCATATGGTGAATTCGAAGAAAAGTAGACTAATTGGATTTACTTTGCTGACGTGACTACAATTCAAAAATCTCTGCAATATCAGCAGGTTTACAGTAAAAAAAAAAAAAATCAAAAATGATAAATATGAAGGGAACGTAACACGAGTGAGGAAGAGATTGACGTCTTTTCTTATTGGATTTCGTTGTTTTTATTACGACAGCAGACAGCACAAAAGTGTCAGCTGTGAACTGGTTTCATACCTGTCAAAGTCAATTTGGACACCATACACTTTTACTGTCAATATTTTATAAACTTTGTTCTCTTTTTATCAAAGAAACGTGACACGTTCCGAATATCATCGGATGTGAATAGTTTTATTATTTCGTCAGGACGTAGATAATCATCTTCACGTGGACACAAGTTTTCAATGTTATTGTTACGTCATCGTATTTACAAGAGAATGTTTTATTTCTTTTTAAAATAGAACAAATAAGAACCGTGATGATACTACGATATGTACTTTTTTTTTAGTATTAATACCAGAATAGGAATGTTCAGATAAGATTCAACAGTTTTAAAAATCAGCGATGGATGTCGGTATTTTTCTTTCAAATAATTGAATTAAAATTTTTTTTAAATCTGGAAGAAAAAACAAACACAGAAATGACAAATTAAAATTAGCAGAAGTCATATAATTTGTTGTATACAAGTGCTGTAATTATACAATATTTAGAGTGAACATGTCATTATAAACAGAAACCAGACAGCTGCCACAATCGGAACTCTTATTTTTTAAAATCAACTTGCAATAAGAACAATAATTATTAATAATAATAAAATTTTCAAATATTAGTTCTCGTCCTGTTAAGATTCAGATAACTGTTCAATTAGAGCCACTCCATCGTCCCGGTAGGTTTCAGTCAACTGGCAATCGAATGAACACACACAAAAAAAAAACAACATGTCATTCATTTATTTCGTAAGGAGTATACATCTGCTGAATTACCTTCAGGCGGGCAGGTTCGTGACTTGAAAAAACACGAAGCCGGCACGTTAATGCCAAGATAGCGGCTACGGCTGTGAATATAAGGACGACTTGGAATGCCGCCAGTTGTGCAACCCCTAATGCCACCTCGTCTTCTTCGCCCATTTCGGTTATTTCTACATTTTAACATGAATAAAAGGAAGAAAAGTTAGGCCTACTGGAGCATTACAACATTTTTTTTCGTATGCGGAAGGAAATGCAACAGCACGCAAGAATGGAAGACAAATAATGGTTCCTCTCCCCACTCCCAAAAAAGTTTCCATTTATAATATGCTGTTTGCCACCAAAGAAAGGCATTCATTTCTCATTTCGAAACTCTTTTTTCTCCCCTCCATTTTGACAAAAGAAACCTTTTGCAAGACATCAGGAATCTACCAAACTAATACGAAAGTTTTTGGCTACAGTTATTGATGTTACCAGACATATTAAACTTGAATCTTATGTGTATCTAAATAAAAAAAGTGCTGTATTATTTACTAGAAACTAATAAATCTAAACGGAGACTGGATAAATAGAATGGTCTATATAGACGGTTATAAATTAGCATGATAATGGCTGCAACAAAATAGACCGTACAGCCGACAATACCATTCCATCAGTTTGGGCTTTTTCTTTTTTATTGAGACATAAAAAAGAGATAGAGATCCCATTCTATAATAAATAGATAAAAAGTATCGTATCGATCAAAACAAGACAGTAGACTAACCTGAAGGAAAAGAGGCCGAAGTTGCTGGCGTAGCTGTCGACGAACTGTTGGTTATTGTTCCTACATCTGCGCCGGGATGATTTAGAAAGTGAATGAGATTCCCAGTTGTCATCCATTTATTTTTGTTACTGTCACCTATTGTCAGTGTGGAAAGCAGGTTTCGCTGCTGCTGTGATGATGATGGTGGGCCATTCTGCTGATGGTTGCTACGATGATGATGGTGTTGGGGTCCACATGGATACTTGTAATGTTTCTTATTTGCAATTTGGTTGCTGTGGGTCCTCGCAGCAGAGTGGTGAGGTGATGAGTTGGGACATGCCTCGCAGACCGTGTCTGATGTCCCTGTACATGGCTGGACCTCATACAATCCTTCTCCTACATTTATTGCATTAGATTATTACATTACATTCATCACGTTTATACTAAGAAAGCAAAAACACACATGTATATAGACAAAGAGTCCACCGTGCAGGTAAACATGCGACGAGTCGCTTTCCCCTCCCTTTTGTTTGTTCAATAATTCAAGTTTCTGCGCAGTGCTGCTGTTTACACATCGATCAACATAAAACTTTCCTGTTGTTTTGCAAAATACAACGCACGAGATAATTCCAAACAAGAATGTATCGCAGAATTACGTGTGCTCCTTTTAGTGCATAACAAGTAGCATTCCATCATTCATCTAGCAGACGAATATTTTTTGAAGGAATTTCACTTTCATATTCCCGTGTTAAGCTCACGTCCTTTTTTTTTAAAAAGATCTCAAGTGTCGATATAGTTGCGTGCAGGGGATAAAGACCCATTCTTTTCCGTCTCTTATATCAAGCCCAAGGATCAAAAGGATAAATCTATCTATTCTTTGATATGTATAAAATGTCTAGGCCCCGTGTTCACATATTCATGTGTTTCACAGTGAAAGAAAAGAATTTCCTGCTGCTCAAAGGGAAAAAAAAAAATAATTCCCGAAAAAATGTGTAGGCTCTCTACACCCCCCGTTAACTAAAAGAACAAAAGAGTTGCTCCTACGGCATCATATATGTGCATAAAAAAAAAAAAATGAAATCAACTTCTTCTCATCTTTTGTGTAGTGCAAAGTGTCAAATATTAAAGGTGGGCACTCTTACCGCATTTTGAGCATGGCCAACATGCATGCTTTCTTGAATAACTTGGAGCGTAGTAGCTTTGCGGGCACGAATGGCACACTGTATCCCGGACGAGGGTGCACCGACGAGCTACTCCAAATCCCGGCGGGCATCGTGAACACAATCCGAATCCCGACGACGATCTTGTTGAAGACAAATCTTTTTCGCTTTCTTCTTCTTCATCTTCGTCTTCTTCAGCACTTTCAAAGCCATTACTACTGCCATTGTCTTCTATTGTTGTTGGTGTTGTTGTTGTTGTCGGTGGCGGCGGGACGGGAGCAAGTGGTAGATGATGTGCCAAGTGTGAAATACTGCTCCGATCTCGATGACGCCATCGATGATGTTCGTAGCCTTCCACCGGTGAGCAGTGATAATTCAACTGTAAAAATTGATTTTTAAATTTCGCGCCAAAAATGAGAAATGGCGCCAAATTCAAATGCAGTCAAAGGTTAATCACCGGAAACACCAGTTTCGACCTGAAATGATATTTTTTTAAACACTACCCAAGGTTTTTTTTTTTTTTTTTCAAATAAAATAGAGGTCGTTATATATATAAGCTGCATCGCCTTCAACTAGAAAGAAAAAAAAAAAGGTACGTTTTTTTTTTGGGAAGGATATGGCAAAAGTACAAAAAAATAACACGACAGTCACATGTTTGAAGCTTTTTGACACTGTGCCAAACAAGCCCCGAGAAGAAGAAGAAAAAGGGAAGGCAGCAGAGTTCCTTGCTGCTGGGCAATCAGACAAATGAAATATCGATTTGGACGACCAAGCCCTAGAAAAGATCAAAGTACAATATATCTAGAAAGAAAGAGAATTGTGGACGACAACGGCTGCTGTATTTAATATATATATATATATATAAAATAGGCATTCTCTTTTTGCCGTTGATGTTGAAAGCGCAAGAGAGAGTGAAATTATTTTTACTCGACACTCGAATGCATCGGTCCATCTGATGACGTCAAGAGACTTTCTTTTTCTACTCGTGTCATATCCTTGTCGCGTTGTCATCCCCCCCCCAAAGAAAAAGAGTTACCCCACTACATCGGTAACATTAGTTTACGCCCTCCTCTTTGCCCGTAAACACGAAATACCGTTGAATGGGTAGTGACTAATGAATCACAACCGTTGACAAATTGAGGATGCCATTAAATCTAAATGTCTGTAATATATATCTGTTCGGTATTTTTTTTTTTTGGTCACATACACACACACACACAAAAGGAGGGGGTGGGAAAAAACCCCTTGGGGGTAAAGGAAACGATTTATCACTTTGCATCATCATCTTCCGCCATTTTTTGTCGGTGTGGTTGGCTCAGTGATGTATAGAACTCACTTTTTTCTTTAGTGGTTCAAAAAGACCTTTAATAGCCGCACACAAACTGATATTGGTCTTCTATCTCAACGTTGATTCTATTTAAATTTGAATGGGCGAGTCGATACGTGTCAATTAGCGAAACCAAATATCTCGGGGATAATTTAAATTTTTTAAAAATTCAAAATGGAATTTTCTTTCTTTGCAACTATGCACCGAGATGATACAAAAGCGCATTAATAGGATCAGTTAGGTAACATGCCCAAATATTATATATATTGATGCCCAATATCGCCGTATAATGGGACATTGTTGATCTCAAAAGACGCAGCGAATGAATAGCTATTGAGATTCATAATTGCACCAATGATCGACATATACAAATCAAGATTTGAGAGAAAATCTTCTTATATGCAAATTCGCTTGTATACATTTCTACCTGTGTAATCCGTATAAGCTTCCAATAATACGCCCAAATCCCAAATTCAAATGTGCAATCGAGCTGATTGAATTCCCCTTGAAAAAGAGGATTGCCTTTTTTTCTTATTATCGAACGATTTAATTCCAATGTGCATCAAAAAGGATCCATCAAAATTGTTATTCCACTTTTACACGCTACGAACGAGAAATAAAAGATTTGTTTCTTTTTTTTCTAAATATTATTATTACCGAAAGAAATCCAATTGTGGCGAGTAAGGCCAACGTGCCAGTCGGAAGTTTGAAAAGCGTGCCGTTATCTGGACGACGAGTCACGCTCGATGATCCAGTTGTGCTGGCCAATTTTTTGGCCGGCCCTGACATTTCAGCTTTCAGTTGCATGATGGACAAATAAAATAAAACAAAACGAAAAAATCCAGCACGATGATGCAGTGTTGTTTTTCTCTCACAACAATTTGAGATTAGATTCTCGTTTGATGGTCGCCATGACGATTTATCAACAAATTGTTTCGTTCTATCGTTTAAAAACGTCGACGGCAATAATTTTTGCTTGAGATTTTCGCTGGAAATTCTCACTGAATTATTCCGCCCGCGTTCACTCTATTACACTTTTTCAGTTCACTTGAAAACCTGTCGCATTAAAAATTTGCGAAAAGCGGCACGACACCCATGGAACTGGACGTCTAGGAAGTCCGGATGGAACTAACGGAGTAACCGTTGCGTTTCCTTTTTTGTCAAGTCTCGCCCGTCTCTCCCTCTGCCGACACATAAAAAACCCTCCCCCGTTTTACAAGGAGGGACATGCAAGAAGAAGTTCTATACATTTTTTTTTTTGTGGGAGGGCTGCGCTTTGGTCGCGCCGCGCATCGCAGCCAATTCCTACCAACATCTACGTGTCAGAAATATATTTCTGTATAAATATGGCCCGATGATAATCACCTACCCATTTTCGTTTAATCGAGCGAATAGTGACTCGGCAAGCTCTTCAAAATGATGTGATTTCATTTTTAACGCTGTAAATCAATGGAAAATAATCGTTACGCGAATTACGTTATCCCCTCAACAAAATAAAAATAAAAAAACGGGACCTGGGTGTAAAGCAAAAGTATAGATCCTAGCGATGGCTCTCGAGGGAATGTAACGCTCCTGGACTTTGCCTGTTCCAAGTGCTTCCCTGCCTTGTGTCTGTCTGTGTGTATAAACTACATTTACTGTCACCTGATGCTCTACCTCATATTACCTATGTATATCGTTCTAAGTGGCAAGTCCAACTAGCCCACGGCATTCAACTATGTGACTCGTAAAATTTCAATTGTTTGAAAGAAAAAAAAATCCTTGATTTCTAAATGGTATTGCGGATTATCGATCCAGTTGCGCCAGTGACTTTCTCACCTTAAAAAAAACAAAAAAAAACAATTTTGATTCTAGACGTATTGGAAAATGAGAATTGGTAGCAGCTTGGAATCGGAACGCAAAAGCCTAGTGACAATCTTGACGAAAATTGAACGTCAAGTGAAGAAGCTTTTTATTCTTAAAGAATATAATATAGAGACAGAAATCGATTGTTAACATATAAAGTACAATGTCTTTGTGTTGAATTCATCCAATTAAATGCGAGTCCATTTGGGGCAAACGTTTTCGCCGTTAATGAAGGCAATCAAACAAGAGGTGAAATATGCGAGATGATTTATGTGAGGACCGAACATCATTAGCGCTAGATCGAAGAGAAACCTTATCGATCGTCAATTTTTTCCCTGGCAATAAATGAGCTGCTCTGACGACATGAAAATATTTTTTTTTTTTTTTATCGAACAAATTAACCCTACGAAAAAAAAAAAAAATGTAGATTAATGCATTCGGCTCAGAGATAAATAGTTTCAATTGATATCTAAAAGGAGAATAGATATATAAGGAAAAGAGAAAGTGATGGACGACGCCTTTATCAGATGAACCAATTAGACAAAAGGGATGCACCATCTGCTGTTGAGATATATCCTCGGCTAATATACGTGCCTAATTGAACCGCAACTGCGGGGCTGGGATTTCTTTCTTTTTCAATCCCCAACTCGGCACAAAAGAAAATCAACTACATCAGATCTCTCAGTCGAATGTACAAGATCAATTTCTATGCGATATTCTAGCGGCAGACAATGTCAACAAAAATGAAAGTCCCCCCTCGAAAAAAAAATAAAATAAAATTATCTGTAATTCTTTTTTATAGACTCGTGTCGTGTAGCAATTGATTGAAACTTGTCGTGACATCTACGGCAATTGCCCGGCCAGACATTGAACCCGACCTTTCACAGAGAGAAGACAAAGTATCCCCTTACAAGAAATAATAATAATAAAAAAAAAATAATTAAGTTTAATAATCATTCAAAATGTCAAGGGTTTTGTGGACAACTAAGAGCTTTTCCAAGTAATTTTAAACCCGCCGTCCGTTTCCATAAAAAAAAAAAAACATTAAAAAAAGGGCAACTGCAAACGAGATCGAAATGCATTTAAAATGAAATGACCTTTTGTAAGTCCCTTTTTTTTTCTGACGGCCAATGGTCGGGCGTAAATAGAAAGAAAATCAGGGCCAGCAGCATCAGCAGCACGTGACTTTATCCAATCTCCTTCTTTTCCTTTCTTGCGTGGGTCATTATATGTAGAGACTCTATAGCCTCTCTCTCTGTGTGTGTGCGCTATACCTTTTTATTCCCACCCGTATATATATATATATATATATCTAGGCTATATATTCTGATCTTCTGCTTTTAGAAGGGCGGGGAAACAAAATACACGTATATTCCCTATAGGCTAACGCACAGCTGAGGCTCGTATAAGACTTGATGTGCATTATAAGAGGCTAGAAAGAAAGAAAGAAAAACAAAAAATGTTAAATTTGATTTCCAGAGATTTTGCTGAGATGGCATTCTTGCCAATTCACAGTACGAATTTAGAGAAGCCAAGAGAATAAGTGGGGAGTCTATACATAATTTGGAGAACAAAGTTTTCCCAGCATCGCCTCGCTCTATCCGAAAAAGCTTTTTAGTTCTATTTAGGCTTGGACTAGCTAATATGGCCCGCTTTAATCCAGGGACGGACGACGTAGTCAATAAGTTATAGGCTTCGCTTTAAAAAAAAAAAAAAGTATGGAGCGAGTAAAGGGGGGAATTTGCTCGTAGATGACTAATTTATATTGCATACAAGAGCAAGTGCAGACTGCTGTGTCTAGTCAACAGTGCTGCAATCAATAAAATCAAGACAAATCTTGCGCAAATACAAGCTTTATTTGCTCTTTGATTTTCATTTTGTGAAAGCGCGAAAGTTAAAATAAAAAAAACGGCGAGGAGAATTTTATTTTTTTTCCCCTCATTTTTTGGGAGGGGGAGAGAATTTTCATCTGATTGTCTCTTTGCGCTGATTGGTAAAACGGACACGTCCCACGCTTTTTTCCTATTCCTCATCCATTGGGGCGCTAACACGAACTCTTTATCAAAATGGATTGAATCAAACTACATTTTTATGTGCATATACATATTGCCCCCCCCCCTTTTTTTTCTCTCTCTCTTTCTCCTGGTGGGTTCTTATCTTTAAATAGGAGCGATTCCTGGCTTCTCGCCCGCATTTATATACACGGGCGAAAATAAATATAAAGAAAAATTGGATGTGGTAGTATAATAATGGTCGGACATGGTTCGAGACACGGCCGAATAAAGAACACCTCCCCCTCCCCCCGAAAAAAAAAAAAAAAAAAAGCGCAAAAAAAAAGAAATGTTTTCTAGCGCGCATGCGCAAAACTGGCAACAGCGCAGATCCGATCTAACACGCTCCTGATGGCACTACGATCCCATGTCAAACGTTGGTATATATCACATATCGTGCTGAGAATCTATAATAAATAAAATATATATTTAAAAAAAAAAATGATTTAAAAAAGAAAGAAAAAAAAAAAAAAAGAGACAGCGGTGCCATGTACGGGGAACTAATCAAAAGCGAAAACTCGCAAAAGGAGGGGGGCATTCTAGTTTGGCTCTGTGTCCTGTTATTAAGTTGGAATCACGGAAAGGCTGACCGCACTCAATCTTTTGAGCAGCTGGCCTGAAATGTTTTTCATTAAATCAAACCTCCCGCCATAAAACATTTCACCACGATCTACTTAACTGTTATTCACAAACGAAAATTTCAAAAAAAAAATAAAATAAAATGGACTTGGAAAAGATGTAAGGAACGTTTCGTGTCATTCCGGTGCGTCCGTGAAAATGCAGTTTACGTGCAGCCTAAAGCAGGCAGGGACAAAAAAGAATATAGCTATCTAGCGTCTAGCCTATCTAATCCAGTTTGGATACGATGGGGCGGTGGCTGATTAGAAATCACGGCCGTTATCTTTCTCTCAATGTGATGTAATAACAAAAGCCTCACCTTTTCTTTTTCGTGAGTCTCTTTCTGTCGTATTAGGGCAAATGTATTATTACATCAGATTGTGCTATTCTTGTAGAGTGTGCATGCAATGATATATGATAAGTGCGCATTGATCATGATTTGATTGGACGATCACTCGGCATTGAGCCTACAAAGTCCTATTACGGCGAATCAACTTTTGCGTCTATGTGTTAAACGATACGGAATCGGAATGATAATATTCCGATAGCCAATCAAAAAAGCAATTTTTAAAATATAAAGATATTGGACTAAACGAATATCGTGATTTTCTCTGAACAAAAAAATACAAGAGGAAATCAAAAACCTTTTGGCCCGCAGATTCCCCAGTAGCATAATATACATGTATTGGCAATATAGCCGGTAGCCATGTGCATTACAGTACTCGAGAGAACTTTATAAGAAGGCGGATAAAAAAGAATAAATAAAACAAATGGGAAAAGAAAGAAAGAAAGAAAAAAAAAATGAAAAGATCTGGCGGAAATCTCGTTAACTATATAGAGAAAGAAAAAAAAAAACGGGTAGCTTCCTTCCTTCGAGCATCTTCATTCCCGATGGGAGTACGTATGACACAGAAGCTCGACTTATTAGTCCTTTACACATTCACCTCCCCCCACGCTCCCCCCCGTGTTATGGGGATTCCCCCAATTTTCCTTTATTTTGTGATTTTCTAGGAATTTGGTGCAACAAAAGCTGTTCATTAGACACTTGTATAATATAGGGGGCAATAAATCTTTATGGGAGACTGGTTTGTGTAAACTTTCCGACGGAAACGGGCGGAACGAAAGTTATAACGTCTCCCCCAATGGTATGACAACAGAGATCGTTACTTTTTTTTAAATGAACGGTATTGACGACATCTAGCGATCGATTTCAGAATTTCGTTGCACACTAGACCCGACTCGTTATCACCCGAGGATGCGAAGAAAAATGATTCGTTGTAAAACTAATTTGTCGGTGCTCTATTGTCCGATTGGGCCAAAAACTTATTTTACCCTCGAGAGCAATAACAGTGTTGAGCAAAAGAGATTTCGTTGGGATAAATCAACAAATGATTTCGGCCGAAAAATTGATGAAATTGTGGCACTAACACTTGTGGTAGACATGCCAAGAGATAGACCTAACAATTGAAAAGTCTGTTTTAAAACGGTACGAATTATGGCATTAGAGTTTCTTCGTTTTTCTATGAAAATTCAACGATAGGGAACGTCAGGTTTAGACAACCAACGAAGGTACGGAAATTGCTTTCTTTCAGTAGCCTGATGCTCAACGACCGTTACGAAGATAAATTGCCAGAAACAGAAATTTAAAAAATCAATAAATGTGCAGCGTCTGTCGTTATGTCAAGATAAAAAAAGGCATAATTTACTTATTAAGCCACTCTAAAAAGAAAGAAAAAAGAAAGGGACGATTTAAATTCTTTTTTTCCCAATCTATTCCTTCGTCTCAAAGATCTTCCCCAATTTCTTATTACTCACATCAATCCCTCACATTTAATACGCTCGACGTTCTGGATATAAAGATCGATCCATGTTCGAAACCCTGTGCTTTAAAGTTCAAAGAACCACAACCCATTCCGTCCTAACTAATTTGTTCCTTTTCAACGTCGCAGGCGAACTGGCATTTAAAAACAAAATGATAATACCAACAGGATCCTACCTTGATTATTGGAGTCTCCGCTCGCTCGGTCATTGAAATTTACGGGGGGATTGTACTTGACTACTGACGAAGCCACCATGGCCATTAGAAAGCTTTCTATTCCTCCGGTTTTCTGCAAATTAAAATAAGTCACGTTTTAGTTACATTCATCACATAATTATATGGTTACAAGACTTTCGCTTGCGGCAAGACAAACAACATACGAACATGAACGATCGTTAATGGTTAACGGGTTTACATGACTGGTCGCGAACTCGGTCTGATTCTTCATTAGGTATTCAGCGGAAAATATCTCAGATGGAACACTTGCTACAGTAATAAAGAGTGATTTAATTAAAAGAATAGAAGAAACAGATAGAAAAGTAGGCAAACCTGGGGATTTTCATTAAGATTGTTGCCAAATCAATCTTGATCCATGTCTGCTCCTAGGTATTAATTATGGTGGCCAAGCACATGAGGATGGCAGGGCTACAGCTAATTGCTAATTGCCTAAAGGAATCAAACTGACCTAGAAGATAAGAGAATAACAAATTAGTTTAAATATACAAGCAAGTAGACCTGGCAGCCATCCAAACCAGAACGGAACAGAAAAATTTACATGTCATGCCTTCAGCCTTGAAGTAATACTTATCAAGCAAAGAAAGAACAATCACGGAAACAAAAGCCCATGGAAATGATGACACTATCACCAAGTTTGTGTACTGATGTTCGAGGTCAAAGTTCAGTTACAATGAACGGCAGGTAGTTATGTTTAAGCAAAACTGATTGTATCTCACAAAGTTACAAAGCTTTTATTTAATATACAAAAAAGGACTGCAATCTAGCATGTACCTCCTTTTAACATAAATAAAACTGCAAAGATGTTAACTTAAGATAGGGCTGTCCAAGTTTGGTAAATATGCTGAACCAAGATTTACCTCATTTTTAAAAGTATTTTCTATGTTTTCTTTGCAATGTAGTAAAACATTCCTTGGAAATAAGTATCGCTAACGCTCTGCAAAAAAAATATATCTGATTAATAGCGCGTGGTTATGGCGATAACGAATAGAATCCACATTTCCAAAATTTCCCCAGCCGACTGGAACATGTCACGACAAGTCTGAAATGGCAAACGTCAGCTAGGTTTGTGAGTTCATTGGATAGGAGGCTAACACGTGATTCAGTTCGCTACCATGAATGGTCCGAACATGGCAAACTTTACTTTTTTTCAACATTTAGACTGATTTAGACTCAGCCCGCATGTCGATCCAACTTGGTCTCCGCGAGACGGTCTCGAAGGGTCGAGACCGTCACCCGTACATCCCAGTGGGACTATCCCGGCCCTCTGATTGGCTCTCTCCCTCTCCTCACCCTATAGCCCCTCAACCCCTTCTGCTTGTGGTGTGTGGCCTGTGGGGCTGTGGCGTGTGTGGAGTAGTCGGGCTGCCGCCTTCATTTGTTTGTTTTTCATGTTTATTTATTTATGATTATTTATGTTTATATTTATTGTTTCTAACTTACTATTTTGTTAATAAACTATTTGTATCTTCATTATATCGTTTTAAATTTTATAGCACAGGAATAAATTAAATATTGGTGTGTTTTCATTATAACTATTGTTAATTGTCATCCATGGGCAATTGGGTTGGTGCGGGTCTGAGAAAAAGGTTCAAAACCCGATTTTGGGAGAATCGGGAAAACTATATGTCCAAAAGTTTTAATACTTATAGGAATGGATAAATCTTGATAAGGTCTATCCAATTCTGCAAAAATTTTGCTTAAGGTGTACTAATTAGGAAAGTAAACCGCTTCGCCATTTTACGGGTAGGTCGGTGCGGTTTAGCGGGGCTAAGGAACCCCCCTCATAAAAATACGTCATATTTCAATAATTTATTGCGGGAAAACTATAAGGAAAAAATTAATAAATTTTGCAGAAATGGATAGCTCTTAGTAAGCGCTATCCATTTCTGTAAAATAATTAACATAATTTTCATAAACAAACAAATTTTGGACAAGACGTTGTTTGTAGTTTTTGCGCTCTAGATATATATACTAGATCCAATAGACTTAAGTAACAATATAAATTTTTTTTAACTTTTTTGTGTATGAATATTTTTTCGTTATCGTTGGATTTTTGTTTTTAATTTATTAATTTATGCTATTACACTACTTATACCTTTATTAAATCGCTTTTCAATTTATAAAACAGGAATGAATTAAACATCGGTGTGTTTCCATCAGAATTATTGTGAATGAACTCTCATGGGCAACTGGGTTGGTGCGGGCTGGAGAAAAACGGTTTCAACACCCGATTTTGGGACAATCGGGAAAACTATAAGTCCAAAAGTTTTAACAATTATAGGAATGGATATATCTTGATAAGATCTATCCATTTCTGTAAAAATATTGCTCAAAATTTCCTTATTGGAGAAGTAAACCGCTTCGGCATTTTTCAGGTAGGTCGGTGCAGTTTAGCGGGTCTAAGTTAACCCTCATCTCCCAGTAATACGGGAAATTTAAATAATTTTTTTCGGGGAAACTATAGGACCAAAATTAATAAATTTTATATAAATGGAAAGCTCTTGATAAGGGCTATCTATTTCTCTATAATTTATGAAAAAATATTCATACACTAAAAAGTTTCAAAAACAATGAAAATTATTACTTAAGTCTATAGGATCGAGTATATCTCTAGAGCGCAAAAACTACAAAAAAGTTCTTGCCCAAAATTTTTTTGTTTATGAAAATTGTCTTAATTTTTTTACAGAAATGGATAGCTCTTGATAAGAGCTATCCATTTCTGTAAAATTTATTAATTTTGGTCTTATAGTTTTCCCGCAAAAAATTATTTAAATATTAAGTATTATTCGGGGGTGGGGATTACCGGATACCCGCTAAACCGCACCGACCTACCGGAAAAATGGCAAATCGGGTTACTCTTCCAATAAGTAGTTTTTAAGCAATATTTTTGCAGAAATGGACAGATCTTATCCAGATATATCCATTCCTATAAGTTTTTTTAGTTTTGGACTTATAGTTTCCCCGATCATTACAAGATCGGGTTTTGGAACCGCCAACCCAAGGCCCATTGGATGACAATTTACACTTATTTAAGAAAACACACCGGTAATTAATTCAATCTATTATATAAAATGAAAAAAACAATTAATGTAAGTAAAAATATTGTATTTGTAAAACTTAATAAAGAACAAACAATAAATGTAAATAATAAAAATACACGAAAGAAACAAACAAATCAAAGCGGCAGCCCCACGGAAAACCACACTGTGTACATCAGGAAAATGTGGGAGCGGAAAGCAGAAAGACATAGAAGGATGTAAGGGTGAAGAGAGCCAATCAGAGGGCCGGGATAGTCCCACTGGGATGTACGGGTGACGGTCTCGACCCTTCGAGACCGTCTCGCGGAGACCAAGTTGTGTCGATCTCCCGCCAACATCAGATCCAATAGAAAAGAATCTTCTTAACACCATTTTCCCGCCATCCAGTGACTAGTATCTACTATTGCTATTGGCAGCCAAGATCACATGCATACATCGAAGCCTGCTATTGGTTTTTCTATAGCCATGCAGCCAATGGATTTATTTGAAGAGAGTGCAACATCGTCAGATTTCCTGCCTACTGTTAAAAGGTTCGTCTGCTACGTGTTTGAAACACGTGTTGGCGTTTCGTAAACACTGTCGACTCCTTGTCCATCAAGTAAACTAAACACCCTACATAGTGAGGATTCTATTTCATGTTCACTGAAATAACCGAAACATGAAATGAATAAATTTGATCAATTCAAAGTAAGTTGTAGATATTCTGAATTCGTAATTATTATATCCTAAACAACAACCTAAATTAAAAATATAACAGGACGTTGTCGCTTCACGTGGACGAGGACGAGGCGGTGGCCGTGGTCGCGGAAGAGATGGCCGTGATAGAGGGGGCCCTAGAGGTGGAAGCAGAGGAAATATGAGGGGAAATTTCAAAGGAGGTAAACAAGCAAATCTAATTGAAGATGGCAGCAATCATAATCAGCCGGAGGAACCACAAGGAAATCATGACAGAGAAAGTGGGATACAAAGAAGTGGTGAGCGAGCAGATGCTGCACCAGGAAGTCGGGGTAGAGGGGGGACAGCCCAAGGAAGACAAGGTAGAGGGGGGTCATCAAAAGGTAGACCAGGGAGAGAAAGCTCAGAAAAGGGTAACCAAGTAAGGCATACAGTACTTGAACAAGCCAAACAAAGCAAGAAAGGAGACATTCAGAAAAAAGAAGACACCAAGGAAAATACTGGGTCTGAAATAAAAGATGGGCTATCATTATACATCACATTCAAAGATGGCCCAGATGTGTATGAACTGGAGAAACTAAAGGGATTTCATGCACTGCTAACACCACCCAGCAAGAAAGAAAAAGAAAAAATAATTCTATTTAAAGATATTGAATCTCTTGAAGCTGCAAAGCTTATCCTAACTGCTCATCAAAATGTTAAATCAACAAATCTTATGGGATTCAAGTCATTCAAGAGACAGGTGCGCTACTAAATTACCTTATTTATTTTGGTTTGTACATTTTGAATTTTTTATTCTGCTATCCAGAGTAATACTTCAGAAAACTGTAAGCTATTTTTGAGGTTTGACAAGCCTTATGATGAAGACACTGTAAAAAAACTTGACAGTAAAATTCTAGAAGTACTCCCCCTAAAGGATAACAGGTAATTTCTATTGAATTGATGTATTCAAGTGTAGAAGTCAAATACCTAATGAGTATGAATAAGTTGCTGTAAGGTGCAATTTGCAAGTCCAGAAGAAGCGATGTCTGCAGCAGGAAGATTAAAAAATCTAATTCGTAAAACAGGACTGAGACAAGTAGATGGGTTTGCAGGAAGCACAGCTACAAAGTTGGGAACTTCCACCACTAATGCCATTATTTATCACGACCAGTGAGTTTTGTGTCGCTAGTTTTTTAAGACTAACTAAAAAATATTATCTTTTCTTAAGGGTCGTGCTGAGAGATGTGCCAAAAGATGCCTCAATCAAGGATATCGCCAGTCTATTCCCAGAAGCAGTTTCCTACTTCCTTTACGACAAAACGTTTCCCGCTTCAAAGTTTTGGTATTTTAAAATTAATCTTTACTATTTCCGAGAATATAAAAAAAAAACCCGCAACTATTTATTCACTAGTCACGCGGCTCTTCGCTTTAAAAACACGGAGCGGGTGGCTGAAATTTTAAAATGCAAATTCTTGAATATTGCCGGGAAAAAAGTCTATGTATTTCCTGCCTATGAGGAACTCTTATGCGAAAATCCACAATTGGGTGAACCTGAACCTGTTGCAGTTGAAGTCAAAGAGGTAGCTATCGACGTTAACAATAGATTAATTCTGAGCAATCAGTCTTGATTTTACTCTATAGGAACCACTAACCAAGAAAAGGAAAATGGATGTTCGAAAAGAAGATGATAGAAACGATCAAGGAGAATGCGCGAGCGATGAGGAAGACGGTATGGACGAAGGTATTGGTTTGATAGGTTTTTCTCTATTCGGAATAACTTAATTTTTGTTTTGTTTTAGATGAAGATTAAAACTAATTGTAGCCATTTGGGCAATACGACAAGTTTTGAAAATCATGACAAATAAAGGCCCCTATTGGTTTAAACTACAAAATGTTTTGTATGTTTTGTCTGGCTTAGATCAATGAGTAAGAGGTAGTACACGTTAGCTGGTGGCTGGTTTGCAGAGAAATTATCGTGTAAGAACTGCATCAGATTAGATAATTTCAGGCCACAGAAGTCACCGGCAATTATTCCTCAATCGTTGTGGCTTATACTGAATGAGGCAAGTACGTATTAACATACCGTTTTAATTTGCATAACATATTCAGCGTTTCTTGTTATTTTGTTATTAGATGCACAATTGGCAACGGACACAGTAATGCTAACCGCGTGGGGGGTAAGTCACAATAAAATAGCACAATTTACTCGTTAATACGAAAATTATTGCGCTGTACATACTGGGCTGGCCTATGATGGGACAGACAAGTTTACCCAGTGTTTTAGTTAGATAGGCACTTATTGAATTTTTCAAAAATCATAGTTCCGTTCGCGTTAACAACATCAGTCAATTGAATAAATTGCCATGTAGTTCTTTACCCTTGTATTCAAGTTTACCATGAGGACATCCATTGGCAATGCAATCCAGTATTTAACATTGCCTCGTTTTACGATTCATTTATTTTGCATTGCCTGCGTAGCTTAAAATAAGTTTAGAGGGCAAGGATGACCGGGCTGAGACTACAGTAAAAACAGGAAAGACGATAATGCGCTCATGTTATGCGTGGGTATACTGTTATCTAGTCGTTTGGAACAATCAAAAGCTAAATAATGAAGTTGAGTAAGCACCAATGCGTAAACAGCTATCATGCTGCCTGCATGATGAATGTAAAATGGCTAGTGCTCTTTAATGGTTCAGCGAATTGTGATAGAGTATGCCGTCTCGGCACCTGATTTTGGCTTCCAAAATACGGAAAATAGGCTTTTAAATTAATGTTGAGGTCAATGTGTTGTCTTATCTATATTTGTGCCCTAGCTACTTTTATGTAGATATATGCTGAAACGCAGCTACATATACAATTGATTTAGACAAGGAAAATGCTCAGTCCAAGTACGTATCTTTGGAAGAGAACAAGCATAAGCAAACATTTTTACCCCTAATAGTAACACAGAAATTTGGGAACTTTCAGAAAATGAGATGGAACTGCCTGTTGTTTTTAATCGGTTGGTCGAAACTTATTTCAAGCGATATCATGTCCCTTAATGGGAAACATATAGTGGTTGGGACGCAGGTAACTGAAATTCTTTTTTTCTTTGTTTTCTTATAATCGTAATTCATTTACAATAATTCAAACGCTATTTGATTTTTTTTTTAGGTTACTTTGGTTCATCTTTACGTGACGAGAAACATTTCCGGGCATATTGTTAAGCTCGATGGTGTAGCAGCTGAAACGCTGGATTCATTAGCACGACGTTTAAATTTTACGTAAGTTATACATAGGACGCCTGAAACGCAACACTCTTCTGATTTTCGATTTTTGATGAATAGGTATTCAGTTCTACAGGTAAACGATAGCCTTATGGAAGGATTTAGCAACGCTCTACCAGGCCTTGCTTTCTACATTACCAACGGAGTAAATTAGAGTAAAATTCGTATTTTAGTATTATCTAATGTTATGCACATTGATGTATTTCAGATGTGTGATGTTGTTATTGGACCCGTAGTAACGACGCCAAGCCGATTTGCAATTATGGATTTTGCAGAAGGATTCATGTACACATCTGGTGCACTTCTTATACCTATGCCAACATCATCAGAGAACGTCGCAGCTGTCGCAAAGCCTTTCCAGCGATCGGTAAAAAAAATTGTTACCCTTTTTTTATAGTTTGAAGAAACTGAAAGGATTATGGCGAATAGGTCTGGATCAGTTTGTTTTTTGTAATGCCCATTACGGCTGCAGCAATCTATTTTTTCATTCTTCCTAAGCCTTGGTTGCATTCGTCCTCCACATTGGATCGATCGTATTGCGGAAAGTTACACCACATTTCTTGCTCAGCATTCGAAGTATTGTTCGAGGTATTTAGAATTCTCATGAATCAAGGTGAGTTAAATGTTCTTTCAGATGTAAAAATTTAACTAAACCCTACACATTATAAACTGAATTTAGGGGGAAGTTTCCCAACGATGCGCAACACCGTTTGTTTTGTTGTGGGCTCCTGGTGTTTGGGAGCTCTGGTCGTGGTTTCTGCCTACAACAGTCTTTTGACCTCTTACATCTTGGGATCAAACGCAGAGCCATTGGTCGATTCCCTCGCAGACGTTGCAGCAAATTCCAAAGTTAATCTGGTCGTTGATAAAGGACTTGCCGTAGATGTGGTTGTTTCGGTAAGGCAAATTTAAAAAATAAGCCATTATGAAAATTCTGTACAGTTATTCCATTCGAACATCAGGGTGCTACTGTTGGGCTCTACAAACAGCTTGGCGATAAACTGAGGTCAAATAAAAACTCCCGCTGTGTAACATTTCAAGGGTGTATTGACCTCGTGAAATCAGGATCCTACACTTACCTTAATGTACAAAATTTACATCTATCAAGTAGAAAATCAGAGAAGATAGCCAATAACAATCAACTACAAAACCTAACTTTTGTCTATGTGCATTCACTAAATATTTTAAGGGTCTTTCCGTGACGCTGAACGCCATTGATGGCGATTACAAGTCAACGAGGAAGTGCAATCTTGCATTAGCTAGAAAACCTGAATCGGTGCCCGCTTCACTAGCATGGGCACTCTCCAAGAAGAGCCCGTACACAAAATCGTTCACAAAAGGGTAATGAATATTGAATTTCTAGACCTCTTATTAAGATAAAAATGAGAAACTTCACGTGTTTTTTCTCACGCAGATTTATGGAATTGCATCAAGCCGGATTGATTGATGAATGGACAAATAGGGAACTGCATCTACGTAGAAATGTAAGTTTTTGTCTGAACGAAGCCAAGAAAGTGCAGCAACGCAAGATATCCGACAACTTGACAAAAATCACATTGAAAAATTTCTCTGGGGCATTTTACGTCTTGGTCGTGGGCTACGTCCTATCTCTTATTTGCTTCTTCGGTGAAAATATTTATTTTAGACTTTTAAAATATTACGGGGATCGTCAACAAGTGGTGTAAAAGGGAAATAAGGCGGGAATTATGAACTAGAAAGCGAGAAAATGAAGGACAAGAAATTGTAATTTTTTATTCACACACAAAAAACTGGCAGAAAATTGCATGGATATTTTGATGAGCTGAAATCTAGTTCCTCGTTGTTTAATTGTGGTTTAGTAACGTTTGCATTGTATTTTGACGGGCATGTTTGTCCCTATAAACTTTGTATATTTATTTGTCGCCTTTACGCGGTTTTGTGCCGATTTTTATTGTTATTTGGTACTAAATATACGGAAAAAGAGAAAGACTCACACTACCATCCATCGGTGTTGCCGTTCTTCACCCTCGAATGACGGGATGGTGAGTTTAATTGTGAATGTTTCAAACTAGTTAAGTTTTACGATCTATCTCATGTGACTAGTTTAAGCTGTCGACTGTGCTTCACGGTTATTTCCACTTAACGCAAGATAAAGAAAACTACGTCATTTCCAAATGCAATAATGTATTGCAACGATGAAAAACCAAAGAAACGGAAGAGAACTAGTAAGGATTACAATCAACAGGGTTGGGAGGATAGAAAACAAACAAAAAATTGCGAGATTGGTGGGAGAGGAGTCGTCACAAGAAACACGACGGAGTCTTGTTGATTGGCTAATAGAAGAGTTGTGTAGGTTGAAAACGAATGCTAGGTTATATTGGTCAAGAGACGGAGCAATAAAGAAAGAAGAAAGAAAACAAAAAAAAAAGCACAAGTCATAGATACGTTGTGAACATCACCTCATACGTAACCCTTTCAATAAACGATTGCTTTTTTCGGGAATCATTAGTATGCCATCAGGAAAAATCAAAGAAACGAAAAACTGCATACCAGGCGTTCTGCTCTATCGCCGCAGACAATACAAAACAAAAATAAAAAAAATGAACCTCTCTCGAATAAATATTTCCAGTCGGATGAGACAAAAGGAAAACATGCTCATCAATCTCCATAACTCGACAGCTTTGAAAAATCAACGAAAAAAGTTCTGTTTTCTGTTGCAGCCCTTTCTGTAAATGCGATAGGATTTCGTTCTCATTTTTATCTCTAGCCCATAGCCTGGGGATAAACACTTTTTTTTTTTACAGAAATGGGAAATTGTTTCAAAGGCATGGGGGAGCATCGTGACTGTGTATGAAATTCTACCTCAACCAACATTGCTGAAAAAATATATAGTAAATTTTGTTACTAAATGAATCCAGTGTTAAACAGTGTATCTGAACTTGGCGACAGATCCAGACTTTTTCATGCTATCATTGTGGGCTTCATACACAATCGACCCCCTGGTTTGAATACCAAGCCTTTCCTTAAGTTTCTGGCCAATTTTCATTATGCCATCACGGTTTGTGCAGTCAGCTGTCCAAACACTTAATTTATCTCCCTTTGGTCGAATATTGACAACTGCTCCACAAATATCTTCACTAGATTCTTCAAATGCTTCACCAATCAGACATAATATCTGGGAACACATATTAAACAAATGATGAATAAAAATATTAATGTTAAAAACTGAAAAGAAAAAAAAAGACTTACCACTTCAAGCCAATAATTATCTAGTTCAGATGATCTCTGTTTTTTGTCCAAACTGATAAGCCACCGACCACCATTGTTATTTCGTGGATCTTCCCACATGGGCTTAATGCCTGCTTTGAATAATGAGTAGTCACAGCCTGCTGAGAGCTCACTGGCTGATTTGATGTGATTATGTGTGCTAAAAAGTAACACATATGTGTTAATAACTGAATGAGAGAACCCATAAATGTAAAATGACACTTACGACCAAAAGTCTTCAATGGTATCGAAATGGATTACTTCACGCTGATTCTCTTCCCATCCCTTGGCTCTGTCTGGTTTGAAGAACCACAAAGTCCACTGATTTTGTAGCGGGTGTTTGATCAACATGTCTGCATCCACTGAAGTTTCTTCTGTCTCACCCTCACCTTGAGTGGCAACTGATGGCTGGGTTTGTTCCTAGAAATGAAGTTAAATTTAATCTCAGCCTCTTTTGATAATTTGATAACGAGGTTGTCAAGTTTAAATTCGGACAGAATGTTACGGAGCATGTCGAGAACTACTAGACCAGTCCTTACCGGCATTTGCTGAACTGACCAGAGGTACACTTGTAATACAGTAATATCTAGACCAAGCAATCCAACGCTTCTTAATGCTTTCAGAGCTTCGCTATTCGCAACCTTTACCAATGAAACGACTAATATTCAACATAAAAAACTCACCGTTTGAGCAAGCTCCTCCATATCTGCGGCCATTTTTTACGCTCTAATAGGCAACGTTGCCAAACGTTTGGATTGATTCCACTCCTTCCAATGACTATTTCCCCAGTCTGGCAATGTACTACCGACGGCGTTATGAAGAAAAATGTGCTATTTTCATGTAACATTTATATTATGGCGACAAAAAAACAAAAAATCGGATTTGCCACATGAACATTCCTTTGTATTTCTTTCAAATGAGACGTCAAAACAAGGAGACGTGGCCCAAGCAGTCAATTCTCCACATATGTATACAGATGAAAAGAAATGTGGGGAACGTTTCTCGTGACCGTGTGGAGGATTTTTTCTACAAGCGGCGACCGCGACGACCACCCTTCCTGCGAGTAGAGTCCGAAGGAATAGGTGTTACATCTTCAATTCGGCCAATCTTCATACCAGCACGGGCCAAAGCACGGAGAGCTGACTGGGCACCGGGACCTGGGGTTTTGGTCCTGTTACCGCCAGTAGCGCGAAGCTTGATGTGAAGGGCAGTGATGCCCAACAGTTTGCATTTCTCAGCTACATCCTGAAATAGAATAGGAAATTTTTCTCAATTAAAAAAATATGTTCCAATAATATAGAGTTCCTCTTTATTTCAGCACTTCATTAGATGATTGTCAGTCCCTTAACACAAAACACCTTTGCACCTGTTGCAAGATGTCCTTACACTAGAGTAACAAACTAAAAACAATATTTAAATGCAATGCTAACATACCTGAGCAGCCAACATAGCAGCATAGGGAGAAGCTTCATCACGATCAGCCTTCACCTTCATACCACCAGTTACACGGGCAAGGGTTTCCCTGGTGAATGTAAAGAATAACATGTTAGATATTTTGAAAAGAACAAAACCAACTGAATGTTCGATGTCACCTTCCAGACAAATCAGTAACATGGACAAATGTGTCGTTGAACGAGGCGAAGATGTGTGCAACTCCGAAGACAGTTTCTCCTTCACGTACTTGGGGTCCCAAAGTAACGACGGCTTCCTCTTTCTGAACTTTTCCTTTACGAGGAGCCATGACTCACTTAGTATGTTGATTTGCCTAGGTAGTCAAAATAACATGGTAAATATTACTACAAGGCAAGAGAAGATAGACATACGAGTAAACAATACTGATTCGGCAAAAACCAGTGCCATTACTAGTAAACAATCTATGCTATGTACAAAAAATTGGTGAAAATCTGAAAACCAATAAACCGATTTACAAATAAAGGATGTGTCAAATATATCCAAGATTCAAATGGATGAGAATAGCGTTTCAAGAGAACGAATGTACCTTTTTCAACAAGCAATGGCGACGAAAGAACAGGATTGCCAGATTTCGGCTGTCAAAAAGTCTTTCTCCTCCCCTTTTGGGATGAGGGAAGGGGAGCGAAGGGTTTGGCTGATCAGCGAACTTCCTAATGTCATGAAATAATGAAAACAAAAAGTAGTGAAACAATACTGCGAACAAAATTAAATCTGTTTTGATTGCATTATCCTAGAAACATGTTTTAATTACTGATGGGAAGAGTATGTTTTTAACCTTTACAGTATTAAAAATATACCAATTCATTCGGTCTATTTAGGGACTGTTACCACATTTTTCGGGTCATCAAAAATACCATACAACAAGTGTAACACGTAAAGGATTTTTTAAGAATTAAATTAACAAGCTAGTGGGCTAAGCTAAGCCTAATAGTAGCGGAATGCAAATTGAATGCAAATTGAACGCGACCGTCAGATGGCGTTAAGGGCAAAAAAGTAAAGATAGGGAGGGAAAAGGGAATCAAACAAAAGTAATCGTCTTTTTAGTGTGTGTGTGTGTATGTCTGTGTGTGAACGTACAGTGTGCCAGGGGAAGAGGATAGTTGGTTCTAGGGTTTTTGAAGGGGTTGGCTGAGAGACGGAGGGGTGGGAGTTTTTTTCCCCTTTTTTACACAGTGTTAGTAGTACACACTGTCGATCTCGGTTCACTTCTGCTGGGGGCTGGCCTGTTCTCTGGGTGCATCTTCCTCTCTCTCCCCGTCGTCTCTTTTCTGTGGGCAGACTACCCATCTCTCATGTTGAACTGGCTTTGTACCGAAAGTGTTCATCTCCTGGATCGTGAATCGACGGGGGTGTAAAAATCAGCCTCAACAGTAGTTGGGTCAAACCCTTCTGAATTCACGGAATATTAACGCGAGGATATTTTGGCGGCATTACTGCTTGTGCTCTGTTTTTTGGGCAATCCCACAGGTGAGATTTTGACTAAATTCGAGCCACCCCCGTGTGCCTTCCTTTGTTTGGGCTCCCCTAACCAACATACACACACACACGTATGGCCGCCACATTTTGTCCACATGGGGTTAGGATTTCAGTTTCATCTTTTGTTTTGTTTTTCATAGCTCCTCGCATAACTTGTGTAATGAAATATACTTTCTTTGTTCCTAGGTTGGATGGGATCTAACCAGCAAGTTGACCAGTGTCCTAGCAGAAAGTCAATATCTGACAAGAGGATGTTAAACTGAAATTGGTTTTGATCCAGGATCTGCCTGACCGGAATCACCAGCCAGCAATGTTGGAGTGGATGGAGGAAGGAGACCGCATGTCATTTGATGACTCAGACCGTTTTGAAGAAGATTCTCTTTGTAGCTGGGGCAGCGAGCCTGAATCTCTTTGTAATAACTGGAGAGGATGGAAGAAACCCTTAATTGTCACCACATCCATAAGCTCACCACTGTTAGCTTCTAATCAACGAAGAGCTGAAGGTAAGAATCAGATCACCTTACCTTGGTTTCAGTTCCACTTTATATATTTTTTATAAATTGCTAACGGAGAAGAGACCACTTTCCATCCTGTTGCCAGGTGGCTTTGTTTCTTAACAAAGCAATTGTTCTAACCAAAAAACTCGAAAGTTTATTTTTACAAATAATTTACCTGGTGCCAAAGCAAAAACAAAATTATTAAATCTTAACATGGGAGGTTTAAGTCCCTACGAAGAGGTCAACTCAGGGTCACACAACTGTAACGGGAGATGGGGTCATCGACCAACAGTGCTTTGTGGCTCTTATCGATCATTGCCGAAGACAGGCAATTGGGTAGGGGGGTGGGAGAGGTAGACCGACGTGCGTGAACGTATGTGCATTTTTGATTGCACGCATGGAGTGAAAATACGGCCAATAAAAGATGCTTTTGTATACTTCTAGAGTGTTTCGGCCTTATGTGTTTTCTTTTTTCCGCTGCTGCTAAACAGTTTTCAAGGCGGGAGTCTAGACGCAGACCAGACATCGCACATAACAAAGTCTTTCCTGACAGTGGTGCCTCAGGGCCCCCCGTGTCCCTTGTTCTATGTGTTGGAAAGAGAAAACTAGATATAGACGGAGAAGAAAGAAAAAAGTATACTTGAATCAACCTAACTTGAAAGCCATTATGGAGATGTTGGAGGAGCTTAAAAGAAATGGGATCTATTACGTAGAAATCCCACGAGTCATTATACCTTATAATAAAACAAGACGAGTCATATCAGTCCACGGATATCAGTGTCTTTTGTTTGTTCCGTGTTTTTGGAACACAAGGCGACCTAGGCCGAATGGAAAGCAAGAGAAGGCGGTAACGAAGACGACCGTTCATGTGTAGAAGAAAGAAAAGAGAGAAAAGGGGTCCCGAAATGGCCCGCAGGAAAAAGTTTGTAAAGAAAGATTTTAAAAAGGGGGAGAAGAGAAACAGGTTTTCAGCTGTTGAGCCGTGTGTTTTTTTACTTCTTCTCCTTTGCTTACTTTTCTTTATTTTATGAATAAATATATTCTTCTCCCTTTAGCTAGTATTATCTAGCTCCCCTTCTTCTACTTTTCATCTAGTTTCCCACGTCTTTTCTTTCCGATTTTTGGGGTCAAGAGCACAAATACAAACAATGGAAGGAAGAAGACGAAAAAGATAGGATGTGCTCCGAAATGTTATTTGTTTATATATTTTTTTTTCCCACCCAAAAAAACAAAACAAACATTGCTTGGATATATAACCATTTCTGGCAGTTTGCATAATCTAAAAAAAAATGATGCCATAATTTTTCGCAGATGGAAGTGTGTTGTCGCTCTCGGAGCTGTGCTCCCGTGTTGTGGCTGCTCACATCGCCTTCGAAGTAGTTGAACAAGCTTGGCAACCCGTACCCGAACCACTCCAATTGCGTATCGCCTTCTGGTCGTTCCCGGACAATGAAGAGGACATTCGCCTATACTCCTGCCTGGCCAACGGTGCAGCTGATGAGTTCAACAAGGGCGAGAATCTCTACAAAAGCAGAGCCGTCAAAGAACCTCTTCAGATTGGTAACTCCCCTACTTTTTTTTTTTGCTCTTCTCCCCTATCCTTTAAAATTCCGTTCCACCATAAGAAATTTTAGAAGAACCGAATGAGGGGTGAAAAAAAAAGAATTAAAAGGGTTGCAATAATGGATGATCAACGGAATTCTTCCTCTTTACCACTGATGTTGTTGGCGGTGATTTAAATCATTATTCAAAATATATTTATTGTTCCATTATGACAGGTTTTCATTTGAGCGCCTCGGTTGTTAGTCCCAGCCAACAGACAGCCCAAGGTAAATCTAATACCTTTAATGTGGCCGTTACGTTTGATCGGAGACGCATCACATCATGCAACTGCACTTGCGCTTCGCGGGCTTTTTGGTGCGCCCATGTTGTCGCCGTCTGTCTTTATCGCATTCATCAGGTAATGAATGAACACAAAATGGAAGAGTGGAAGATCAGAAATTTAATATTCAATTTTCTTATCTAGTCTCATTTGGTGACACTTCGTGCTCCCGTTAGCGAGTCTCTAAGTCGTTTGCAACGCGACCAGCTTCAAAAGTTCGCTCAGTATCTTATTAGCGAACTGCCTCAACAAATTTTACCGACTGCGCAGCGTCTGCTCGATGAACTTCTTTCGGCCCAGCCATCTGCAATCAATACAGTATGCCTGAAAAAAAAAAAAAAGTCGATTGGTTTTTCTCTTTGTTAACCACACATAATTTAAAAGGTTTGCGGTGCACCTGATCCAACTGCGGGTGCGTCAGCTAGTGAACAGACATCATGGTGCCTCGACGAAAATACACTTCACGAGAATATTCGGAAAATCCTCATTAAATTTTGCGTACCGTCGCCGACGGTATTCAGGTAATAAAATTTGACGCCATTTTTTTTTCCCTCTCTTAAAAGTTTTAGAGGAAACTAACGGTCTATTTTTCATACATCAGTGATGTGAATTACTTGAGCTCGACCGCGCCCCCCGCAGCGGCTGAATGGAGCAGCCTGTTGCGCCCATTAAGAGGTCGGGAGCCGGAAGGCATGTGGAACTTGCTTTCCATCGTCCGCGAAATGTTCAAACGCCATGACCGCAATGCCGTTCCACTTTTGGAGGTTTTAACGGAAGAGATCATGTCGTGTGAACAGGTAGCGATAAACATTTAACAGCAATACGTACAATGTGTTTGTTCAATTTACCTTCTTTTTGATTTTAGATTATGGTCTGGTGGTTTAACACCAAGGTGGCGTTACACAATGGAAGTGCAGCTGGATACGGTAGCGGTATCAAATCAAGCAACTTGGGAAGCCAATCGCAAGCATCTCAGCACGCTTGCTCTTCTTTATGTGATGAAGTGGTCATCCTTTGGCGATTAGCTGCACTCAATCCAGGCCTTTCTGGGGAAGAGCGCGATTTACTTCGTCAACAGTTCAGCGAATGGCATGTTAAAGTAATTGACAAAGTCACGAAAAGCAAAGGGTTAACAATCAGTGCTACTCATGGCGCACCTCATGTTGCTGGCGGAAATGGTGCCGGACCGTCCACTCCTCGTCGTACTAGCCAATCATTTAAAGCAGAAGTTGAAGTGTTTACTGGCTTCAAACCTTCAGTTGAAGCCTGTTATCTTAGCTGGGACGATTACCCCGTTCCCGGGGTTACCTACACCCAAGGTCACCGTCTTTACCATTGTCCTTTTACCTGCTTTCGACACACAGAGGCTCATGGTCGCTTTGATATCGGCCCCATCAATTCCTCGTCGGCCGTCATTACCAATGACTTGCCCGTCCACATGCTTCAAAGACGAGCAGTAGTGCAAGGCGATTATGCCCAGGCCATGGACGACATACGTCACGAGAGGGAAAGGATAGGCGGATTCCACCCTGCATCACCTCTTGTCCGACCGGAAAGAGAAATAGATCAAGCTGGCAATAGAAGCAGCGTTAGTAGCGAAGGTTTCTGCGAAAATGAAGGCGATCCAGCAGTCGAAGCGTTTGAACCAGCAGTACCTTCAGGTCTGCGGGATCTAACCCGCCAAGACAGCGACGATCCGGCTCTGGGTTCTGATACCAACGAACCGGAAGTCTTGGCGGTGGATAGTTGCACTTCGACCGATAAAGAAAAATCATCACCTGAAGATTTTGATGCTGACTCAGACTGGTCGGGAGTTGATGCTCGTTTAAAGAATTCGCGACTTGAAGCCAGCGGTGGGGTGCTACTTCCTTCTGGATCAGCATTGGTAGCTGGATCTTCACGAGATACTGACGAAATGGCCAGTTTGTCAGCCAGTCCTAGAGAATTTAGAACAATGGCCTTACCTGCAGCTCAAGGCGCCGTGCCACGAGAGCCTTGCGTTGTTACCGTTCCGAACCGGAGCGGTGGAGTCTTTGGAGAGTTAAAGCCATTGGATGATCCACTAGAGATCCTTTTCGCAAGAGCGGAGGGACTTCATGCTCATGGACATAGTGCCGAAGCTTGTGAATTGGGCATACAGTTGGCGACAGAACTTTTAGCAAATCCACCCGATTTGTTGGTCGAGTTGCCTCCTATTATCACAAAGAATGGCAAGAAAAAGAAGACGAACCCTGCTTGTCATCAGATCAGCTGTTTGGCTTCAGCAACGCTAGCCAAATGCGCCTTTCTCTGCACAGTTTTGGCGGAAAATTCCGACTATTACCATCTCGCCTTCAGAGTAGGAATGTTTGGATTGGAATTGGCACGGCCACCTGCCACCACAAAACCATTAGAAGTGAAGTTGGCTCACCAAGAATCTGAGTTGGTTACGCTATTGAAGCGAATACCTTTAGGTAATAAAAAATATCTCCTTAAACTTGTCCAAGAGCGTCAATCTACTGTTTCATCCACAGGTCATCCAGAATTGTCGATATTGCGTGAAAAAGCTGAACAATTACGAGATGGCATATTACGATCAAGAGGCGATGCTTTGTTGCCACTTTCACTTGCTACGTTTATATTCGAAGCATTGGTCACTGCATCAGGAGCGCAGCAAGTTCGTGCTCCATTTTATTCTACTCATCGGCTTCCAACCGATGAGACTCTTGGCTTCGAAGCAGCCGTCTCCGCCCTGGGATTGAAGGTAACAATTCCATAAATAAAAGGTGGTATAAACAGCATTGTAATTTCTCAAAATTTCCATCAGGCGAATGTATCGGAAGCGGACCATCCTCTGCTTTGTGAAGGAACTCGTCGCCAACGAGGTGATCTCGCTGTCATGTTGCTTGTTCATTACAAGGACGATCCAGACAAACTAGCCAAAATAATGGAAAAGCTGCTGGATCGTCAAGTTCATCCGCTGTACAAGGCACCGCTTCTGAGCAGTTTCTACACTAACAATCCGACACCTATGGGTCAGACATCTTCCAGCAGTCGACAGGTGCGTCAACGTCGTGAAGGCATTGAAGCTGGAATGATTGCCGTTTCGCTTGACGCGAATTCACCTCCACATGCGGCCTGCCCTTCCCAGTCTAGTGGAGGAGCTACTGCTTCGAATACAATACGTGGACATAGTCCTTCTTGGGAAGAAGATTATGCTCAGTGGCAAGCGGGGCACGGTGCTCGTCTGGAATCGAACACTGGAGACACGGCCAGTGGAAACGATGCTGCAATTAGCCATCGTCAAATGATGAACGCAGCTCGCAACCGAAGTCTAACTCATCGCTCTCAGCGACAACCGGGTCCCGGTTCGGATTCCGGTAGCTCGGGCTCAGGAAAATCATCAGGATCGGATAGTTTTGGATCAAGAGGTCCAATGAATCAACCTCCCCCTCCGAATTGCACAGGAGTGTCACCGTCTTTGTCTGACGGCTCGATGGGGGGAGCAATTGGCTCATCGATTCCTTTAAATAATTTAGCCAGTCGTCAACCTCAACAACAGGCATCCATCCCTGAAATGGGCGGCCTAGTAAATGGTGGAGCCTCTTTTTCGAGAAATAGTGGAGTCATGGGACCTTGTGGGGGGAAAATCAATCGCTTTAAAAACAAGCGTCTTTATCCTTCGGTTCCCAATCAACCATCTGAAGCGTCAGCCCATTTCATGTTTGAATTGGCTAAAACAGTCCTTCTGAAAGCCGGAGGAAATAGTAGTACATCGCTCTTCACCCAGCCCATCAACTCACAAAATCCACGCGGTCCCATCCGAGCACTGCAGATGTGCGCGTTCCAGATTGGTCTCTATGCCTTGGGTCTTCATAATTGCGTCAGCGCCAAATGGTTGAGCCGCACTTATTCTTCTCATGTCTCCTGGATTACAGGTATTGTTCAAGTGTCTGAAGAAACCCTTTAATCAAGTTAAATTATTCGATATTTTATTGTCAAATCAGGTCAAGCTATGGAGATTGGTTCGCAAGCCCTCTGGTTCTTGATTAGTACCTGGGAAGGACATTTAACCCCTCCAGAAGTGGCAAGTATAGCCGATCGAGCGTCTCGTGGTCACGAGGCGAATATGGTCCGAGCGGCAGCAGAGTTGGCCCTTTCTTGCTTGCCACATGCGCACGCATTGAATCCCAACGAAATTCAGCGAGCTATACTGCAATGCAAAGAACAGAGTAGCGAAATGCTGGAACGTGCATGTCTGGCCGTCGAAAGCGCGGCTAAAGGAGGTGGAGTCTATCCTGAAGTTCTCTTCCGCGTAGCCCGTTGTTGGCACGAGTTGTACGAGCAGCGTATGCCCAGTGCTCGTAGGGGTGCTCGGGTTTTGCCCAGCATCGAGCAACCGCCGCCACCAATTCCGCTACATGTGCCACAGTGTTCCATGCAGCAGCCTCAAGCCAATATGGCCGGCGTCGGTGTTCCGGTGCCATATGCTATGACATCTATTGTTCCCTTTCCTCTAGCTTACAGTTTCCTTCCTGGTACTGCTCCTGGACCGAATCCACCTGCTCAGATTCCAGGCGTTCCTGTCAATTTTTTGGCGGCAAATGGAGCTGGCGGCGCCACTCCGAATGCGACGTTTTCGTATGCTCCTCCCATACCAGGTCTGCAGTACTTTCCTTCAGTTACGTGTCCCATGCCGATGGGAGCGACATCAGCGCCTCCCAATCCTCCTCCAGGTCCTTCTCCGTTAATGCCAATGTCAGTTGGGCCAGCTCAAGGGACGAATAACCGCCCACCTCCTCCTATACCCCCTCCGGGTTGTCCGGTCACGCTCCAGCCGCTCATTCACACGTCCAACAGTACGACGCATCAAGCTCCACCTCTATTTGTCCAACAGTCGCAAGCCAACTCGGTCCGATCTCCCCCAACAGCCACCGGAGCTTTGCCTAATCAGGCACTCACTCCGACGCAGCTGCATTTTCTTTTGGCGGCCTATCGAGTTGGAATTGTAGCTCTGGAAACCCTTGGAAGAAGAGCTCATGATGACCGTCCGCAGGCTCGCTATTCGCGTAATCCGCCCTACGGTGAAGATGTCAAATGGCTTCTCTCTGTTGCTAAGAAACTTGGTAATTGCATTTCATTGAAAATTTAATTTGCTAAAAATAGCTATACGTCAATGTCGGTATTTTCAATAGGAACGGATTACCTCCAGCAGTTCTGTGTCGTGACGGTGAACAGTGTTGTAAGCCCATTTGTACTCCATGAGATTGCTGTAGAGGCAGCCCATTTCTTCGCCTACACTGGATCATCCCCACCCAATCCGTATATGCAGCACTTGCGTTCGCGAGTCCTGACGCCACTTATTCAAAAGTGTCATCAAATGTAATTCGTTCACATGTTTAATGCTTACTAGCGTTACATTGTTTCTCTATTACAAAGGTACATCCAGTGCATCAACCACAAGCTTTACCACCTCAATCCTACCGATTACGATGACTTTCTAACGATAATTCAAACGGCGAGAACGGCTTTTCACCTCATACCAACGGGACCGATGCAGTTCAATGAATTTCTGCAGTCCATTCAAAAGTAAGAACCTTTTATCATTTGTTGATTCTATTTAAATTTCTAACCTAAATAATCCATCTTTTCAACGAAGGTCGAAATCCTGCACCAAAGACTTATGGGGTCGTCTAATGGCCATCATTCGTCAACCAGCCGTTTGACAAAAAGTCAATGATAGGAAAAAATTTTAGTTTGCATACACCTCCACAACTTTTTTCGTCTCGCGTAATATTGTAAATAGTTCATTCTCATCCGTCGTATCGTTTAGATTACCTCGCTCGTTTAAAATCTCCCCCCCCCCCATTCACGTTTAACCCAATCCGATGAAAAATTTGACTTACTTCGCTCGTGTCGCAAAGTGATCGATGCCCGAATCGATAGTTTATTCTCCCTTTCTTTTCTTTTTTTTTTTTTTTTTTTTTTAACCAGACTCGCTTCAATTTTAGATGGAAAAAAACACACACATTAAAACAGATACCAATTTAAAAATTAAATTTGTTCATCCCTGGTCGAAACTGTTGTTGTACGTTTGTTTTTCATTTTCACCTTTCCATAGACCATATAAATATAGTTCACAGGCAGATAACTCTCAGGGAGCTTCCAAGTAAAGGAAACTGGTTGTCTGAAATTTGTTTCTCTTTATCCACCAATCGATTCTCAATCCGCATCGACACCGTTGACTACTCTTCTGTTTCCCGGCTTCGATCAAATTTGTGGGAGACGAAAATGACACTTCGTACGGAAAAATTTTATAAGAAGAAAAAGCCGCGTTAGTTTTAAATTCAAACACAAAATTTAAAACAAGTAACTGAAGGCTAAAGGAACAGGTTCATCAACCGGCTCAAAAACGATTTGTTTTTATTAACTTAAAAATTCGTTTATGTCACTTCGCAAACGTGTATGAACTTTGCAAAAATTTGCTCCTTTATTCTTAGCAGTTCTAAGTGTTACTTTGTGTCTTGACTGTTAAACTCCCTTTCGCCTATGTTTAAAAATATGAAGAAAAAAAAAAAAGAAACTTGGGATGTCGCTTTTTAAGGTAATTTCCATTTACTGTAGAGCGTCAATTCAATGTCGGAACGTTTTATAACCTATCTTAGGGACGTTGATGTTCTTTTTGTTTGTTTCTCTCTTCTTTCCGGCTCTTTTCACTTCGTTTTTCTTTTTTAAATTTTTTTGTTTATTTTTGTTTTTGTTTTTTTTTATTTTTCCACTTTCGCAAGGGAAAATGTTCTATTTGCGCAACACATAAGATGAAACGTTTCTTTGAAGTTGTCATGAATGAAATAATAGATGAGATTGGGAGAATCGTGTATGTTATTTATCAACCTTCGAACCCGATCAACAAAGTAATTGGTAAAAATACACGGTTTTCTCGTTATGGTTGTATTGACTCCTTTCTTTCGAACAAGTAATCATAGTAATGTAATAAACTGCTATTTCTTGTCTACAATATTCTAATGAGATTAGGATTTTGCAGGTTAGACAAACGAAGAGCCACTAATGCACACTCACTGGGAAACTTCGTGGTTTTGGCGCCATTAATTTATAGATACGTTACTGGCTGTACTGGCTGCCAGATGTCGTTGCCAACTGTTTTGTTAAATTTGCGTTCAAACAATGTTCTAGAATGGCGGATTATATCCTAGAGTAATCCTAGAGTTATTTCAACAAATTTATAGCGATTTCCAAGTTAACGGTTTGAAATTACAGGAACTCCGAAGATAAACCGGTTCTAGTGTCAGAACCTACTGAAATAATGGACGAGCTTTCTGAGGATGTTTTGCCAATCGGCGCTGATGAAACAACCATCGTTTCACGTCCTGCATTCAAAGTGACAGATATATCGGAAGACGTACAGGCTGAAGCTAATGAGTGTAGAAGTTTATCAGATGCTGGTGAAGCAAAATCTCATGAGCTGTCTTCTGTCTTATTAAATGCTGGTAAAACTACAGAACGGGAAGGCAACTGCTATTGGTAAACAACAATGCACTTAAAATGATACTATCCTTTATTTTTCTATGATATTTCTGTGACCATTTATGTTTTGAATTTTTTGCAACCCAGTGGAAAGGATCGCAACATGAATATAGTTGAACTGTTCTGTGCAACCTGTCTCCGTTGGTTTCATGAATCTTGTATCAGTTACCAGCTGGGAAAACTAGTTCCCTTTATGATGAACTATGTTTTTCTGTGCAAAAACTGTTCACCCACAGGATTGGAAAGCTTCAAGAAAAACCAGGCTCGTAAGCTATTTTTGTATTTCTTATTTCATGTTACACATGCCAAGTAAAGCAAACTGTCAAAAATTATTTTTAATTTAGAGTTTACACAGATGTGCATTACAACAATAGCTAACTTGATGCAAAATAGTACAAAAGAAGGAACTTCACGGCAGTACTTTTCCAGAGACCGTGAAATTGTGCCATACATTGACTCACATTGGGAATATCTGACCACAATGCCAAGAAGAGTCACCCAATCCTGGCACTCAACAATACAAAAGACCTTGATGAAGGAAAAAGGTATTTTTTCAAACTAGCTAATGGATTATTCTTCTAATGATTGTTTATTTGGCTAACTTCACAGGTTTGATATTTGTTTGTCAAGAACCTGTGCCCGAAACAATGGCAAGCGATTGCATGTTCGGTCTGTTGTCCTTGGAACTTGTAAATATCAGACCCAACTATGAGGCGATGGTTAGAGCAGGGCATCTCAAACAAACCGACACGACTGGTGGCAATAGTAAAATAGCTAGACATTTGACGTGTATCTCACTCGACGTTTATTTGACATCTATGATTTTGTTTTTGAGTGTAGCCGGGATTCGTGGTCGCGGCTATAAACGTCGTGTACCCGAACAGTTTGGCGGAAATCAGCGCAAAACTCGGAATGATCTTGGAACTCCTAAACTACCTGCTCATGGTTATCCTCTCGATCATCCGTTTAACAAGGATGGTTATCGGTACATTTTAGCAGAACCCGATCCGCATGCTCCATTTAGGTAGTGCTATTCAATTTCACTGTACATGAGAAAACTGAAAATATCGTTTCATCCCTCCTATAGGCAAGAGTTTGATGAGAGCAGTGATTGGGCAGGGAAACCTATTCCAGGCTGGTTGTACCGCAAATTAAATCCTTCCCAGGTTCTCCTGACTTTACATGATCGAGCACCTCAGATCAAAGTTACAGAAGATAGAATGGCTGCCACGGGAGAAAAAGGATATTGTACCATTCGCGCCACACATTGTCAGTAGCTCTACGTAGTCTTACGCTAAATGTTTCCTTTATATAATGTTAGTTGTTATTAGATGTCAATCGTGGGACATGGTATTGGGAGTGTACTATCGAAGAAATGCCTGAATCGGCTGCTACTCGAATCGGCTTTGCTCAAGCATATGGTAATCTTCAAGCCCCATTAGGATATGATAAATTTGGCTATTCGTGGAGATCCAGGTAATCCTAGCCACAAAGATCCCAGTAAATGCTGTCAATTTACATTCTTTACAATTCAGGAAAGGAACGGTATTTCACGAATCAATGGGCAAGCACTTTTCGCAAGGGTACTGCGAAGGAGATACATTAGGCATTCTTATTGAATTACCAGATATTCCATCAGGCAACTATATTCCTCCAACTTACAAAGACAAGGTATCTTGATCCTTAACAAACTATCCATTTAAAAATAGGAAGAAGTTTGTAAAAAAAATTATTTTCTTGTAATAGCCGTTGGTGAAATTCAAGAGTCATCTGTATTATGAGGACCGCGATGAAGTGCAGGAAGAACTTCGTAACTTGAAGCCACTGAAGGGCGCCAAGATTGATTTCTACAAGAATGGGATTCATCAAGGAACCGGTTTCCAGGATATTTACGCAGGGAATTATTTTCCGGCCCTATCACTGTTCAAAAATGTAACAGTCTCCGTTAACTTTGGGCCCAATTTCAAGTTCGCCCCCAAAGATGTTGCGTTCCGAGGCGTAAGTGGACAAGCTCACTAATCAGCAAATGAAATTGTGTGATGAAATAATGGGAATAATGATTGCAGATGCACGAGAGAGCAGAGGAGTCCATCGCGGAGCAGGCAATGGCCGATATGCTCTACCTAACTGAAAACGAAGGCCGTCTTCGTCTAGATAACTTTGGTATGTAATTTCAAAACGGAAATTTGTGCAACCATGTTATACGGCAAAGTAGTACTGAGGTTTCGAAACCTCGTGTCTGCTTATTGTCTCCATTTATGTGTTCATTGCATTTCAAAGGGGTACCATTTTGATATCCAGAATAGACTATCATTTTTACCATGGATCTACACAACTTATTATACATTTTGTACTTGAGGCTACCTTCTTGGTATTGAAGTCCCAACTTCAATCAGAACATTCATTTTATCATACATATATTTTTTTTAGAGATACACAAGTGCTTAAAAAAGTGTTATAAAGAGAGGTGAAAACGAGGTTTGTGTTTTAATGGTTCCAACTTTATCTACCGATTGAAAAAAGTAGTCGAAAATCTTATCATCCGTAATAAAACAGTCAGTAAAAACTTTTATATACGACAATACGAGGAATACAAGGTACCCAACTACCAATAGCATATTTATACTTCTACCATTTGTTGCAGTTATGAAAAAAACATACTAAACAAAACAGACAAGCGAAACAAATAAAACTTGGATAATAGAGCCCTGCGCAAAGCAAGTCATGAACCTTTATTATAAATCATGTATGTTGGCGTTCCTTTTCACCTGCCAACAGCAGGGATAGTTGAATTTGAATCAATACAAAATCTATAGTTTTCAATATGCTAAGGCTGCCTATAGAAAATTTTTTTAAGTACAAAGCGTAATCTTTCATCGCCCTCTCTGTTTTCAAAACGATAGTTTCGTTTTCATGCACAGAAAAAAAATCACCGCTAGGATCGCCACTTGACAGTTCGACTTACATTCGTACGAGAATATTGTGAATATTGCTTGGGTGTTCTCCCACGTTGGCAGACCTTGAGGGTAGGCAGAACAGTGTACGTTTAGACAGACGAGCGCGTTTCCCACACGTGGTCTTGGTACGAGCTATATCTAATTCCTTAAAGAACAGCAGCCATAGTTCAACATAAAATGAGTCAAGTAGGTTATAATCATGGTTAATATGTTTTCTTTTCAGCATTTAATTCAAAATGTATCTTCTAGGACATGTTTGGTTCACGTGGAAGAGGCCGAGGTGGGGGTGGCCGAGGTGGTGGTGACCGTGGTGGTGGTGGCCGTGGTGGCCGTGGTTTTGGTGGCCGAGGTGGCGGTGGCCGAGGTGGTGGTGGCCGAGGTGGTGGAGATCGTGGAGGATCTCGAGGATTTCGAGGCGGAGGCAGAGGTTTCCGAGGTGGTTCAAGAGGAAACTTCAGTGGTGGTGACCGTGGCAGTGAGAGCTGGGGTGGCTCAGGCAATTCTTCCCGTGGAGGACCATTCAGAGGTGGCCGTGGAAGTGGTGGAGATCGAGGCAGAGGAGCTTTTGCCAATCGTGCCAGAGGAGCACCTTCTGGTGGTGCTCGTGGAAGAGGTGGTGGAGCTCTTCCTGGTCGTGGAGAGTATCTTCGTTTTGAAATTAAAGCTGGCTTGCAACTGTATGTCACTTTCAATGACACACCAGTGGTTGAGGAACTTGAAAAACTGCCTGGATTTCACTCATTGAGCACACCTTACAATGAAAAGGAAATCATAAGAATAATCTTGTTTAGAGATTTAGAATCATTAGAAGCTGCTAGAAAAATCCTTGATGCCAAAGAAAATGTTAAAGCCACAGACCATATGGGGATGAAATCAGCAAAAAAACAGGTTTTGGTGTATATTTTTAGATTTATAATTGTTATCTGTAAAGATCATTTCCCTTTGTACAGAGCGACTCCCTGGAAAGTCGTCAAGTGTACCTAAGGTTCGCCAAGCCTTACGTGGAAGATGATGTGAAAAAGCTTGACACAAAAATTGATGAAATTCTGCCTCTGAAGGAAAATAGGTGATATATGCTCATTTTATTTGAGTGCACAAGTTTTCTCTAAAATTTTACTGACATTTATCTTTTTGATAAATAGCTGTAAAGTACAATTTGCATCTGCTGAAGAAGCAGAATTGGCGGTTGAAAGATTAAAGGGCAAGATTGGCCAGAATCTCTTGAAACAAGTGGATGTTCCATATGTTGTACAGAGTGCAAAGTTAGCAGTTGCCAGCATCCAACAAGACCAGTAAGATTGAAATCTGGATTCAAGAATTATACCTATTTAGTTTTTATGGTATTAACTGAATTTTCTTGATGTAGGGTTGTTTTCAGAGATGTTCCAAAAGATGTAACCATCAAAGATATTGCAGAACAATTCCCCGATGCAGTCTCTTTTATGCTGTACGACAAGACCTTCCCAGCTTCCAAATACTGGTGAGTTACTTTATCCGTTACCGATTCTCAATTTCTAACATGCACTTTTACTAGCCATGCTGCGCTCCGCTTCAAGAATGCTGAACGAGTTGCCGAAATCTTGAAGTCAAAAAATCTGAAAATTGCTGGAAAGAAAGTCTACGTCTTCCCCGCATGCTTAGAATTCTTGCACGAATATCCGAAGTTGGGTGAACCCGAGCCAGTCGTTGAACAGTCAGGAAATGGCACTGAAGTCAAAGATGTAGAATACCTTTGTTTCATAAATTTCTTTGCGACTGTTGATTTTCATCTTTTAATTGTAGGATCCCCCAAGCAAAAAAAGGAAAGTAGAAGAAGAAGAAGAGGACGATACCAATGGACAAGACGAAGAGGAAAGTGACGAAGAGGATGATGAGGAAGACGAGGAAGAGGAAGATGAAGACGAAAATGACGAAGGTATTTGTGATTGTCATAGTACTTTATTTTAATAATAGAACTTTTTTCTTTTAGCCGCCGATGAAGATGATTCTGACGAAAGCGACTAGACTTGGAAAATCGGACATAATGCAGGAGTTTTTAAATCTTTAGTAACAAAGCGTTTGACCGTCTTTTTTTTCAATTGACAATGTTCTTTGTTGTCTACGTTTTGCTTGATTTGGAGATATACCGCATCCATACATCGGAAAAAGTGATGTATGCGATGATCGAAGCCGTTTGTACTGGTCGTTAATTAGCCCAGCCCTGTTGGTGTGAAAGGGTGCCGCAATCGCTTGCTGCAACTAAATGTAAAAAAAGTGACGACTTATATCGTGTTTGGCATCGAATGTCATTTTCGCTTTCAAAAAAATGCTAGCATCTACATGGGAAGCTAGCATTTAACTTTATGTTGACAGCTTCAGCTTGATTTTGTAATTTTCATTATGGAAAAATCAATGGAAAGCGTTTCGTTGCTACGGATACCTACAGAAGGGAAACAGGAAGTCCGCAAGTCAATCGAAAAGGATCACTAGAAATAGTTTAATTGTATCTAACTAGTTCTGTTTTGTTTACAATGGAGATGGAGATGATGATCGTTCAACCTATGCTGGTCTCTTCAGTCCGTTCTGGTATTGCTTTTTTCTATTCTTTGTTGGATGAAGATGCTAAATATTTTAACTACCCTCTTCATTATCGAATTCGACAGGAAAATTAGACTTCCGGAGATTCTTGGTGAACTGCGAGACGATAACGGAATGAAAAGATGGAAACATTTTTGCTTCGTCTTCTACCAGGTTTTCTTTAACATTTTCTTAAGTGATTATTAGTTATAAGCGAAGAGCTCAAAAGAAATGCGGGGAAAACATAAGGTGTAACATTTGTTTTCCTCAAGCCATCGTTAGATTTTATTACAAGGAACACCGCAGATAGACTTGGCATTCGATGTAATGCAGTGAAGTGATGAAACGAACTTATTATTTATCATTAATTATATATATTTTTTTTTTCCGTTAATTTTTTTTTTATGAACGCTTATCGCGTTTCTCCAACTGGTAGCGTATTAATGTAAAATTTTTGTCGTGATTCATTTAGAAAATAAGGTAAACAAACTCTTTTTCATTATCAATTTTAACAGTTAAACAAATGTATTTATAATTTCCAGGTGACACACACGGGTAAACATGGATGAAATATTATGGTAGACGGCAGTTGAACATATTTAGCCAAGCGCGCCACGTCAGCATGAGTTCCGAAAGGCACTGAAACGATGCGTGGAAGGTGAGAAGAACGGGATAACTGTGCACTTGAGCAGTACGACGAGTAACTAGTTTCCGAAAAGATTTAGGTAACCGAAATGCATTATCTGCAATTCTTTGATTTACTAAAATTGCCTTATTGCATATTCTCCTTTGAATCGAAATGCAGAAAGTTGACGAAATGTACGCTATGCAATACTTTTCAGAGTTGCATTGTTACATTAGGCCACTTTCATGCATTCATATTGGAAATTTAAAGGCATATCTTTATCGTTTCACTAAGCTTTCATCGTAATAGTAGCAGCGTTCTGTAGCCTTATTTCATCAGCCGTCCTAGTCTCGTTTGTTTTCATTGGTCTTTTTTATTCCGCAAAATGTTATGTTTGGCGAAAGGTCCAGTTTTTTTCTTCGACGAAGTTAACTTGTCTTTAGGAATGTTATGTTCCTTTTTAGAGAACTCTTTAGGCCTCCGAATCTGAAAGGCTTTCCCACCTGCCAACTCTAGAGTTTGAAACCATGATTTGCCGATGAAATTTGGAATTTCAGGTTTATCAAAAACTAGTAGCGGACATCTATGGTCTTTTTTGTTAATTTTCGCTCTGGCGATAAAGTAGCCCATCACATCCTTCCACTCCAACTTATACTTGATTCGTCTCCCGCGTAGAACCTCGATTAAACCGCGTCTTGCCACTTGATTACCGGACCATTCATCGAAACTGATAGGAAGCAATTCAGGTTCACCCAACTCCTGCCATAGAGACTTGTTAATGCAGGAAAATCGACATCGGGTATCTATAGCCATGTTAACGGGAATTTCGTTGATTAGAATCCGAACTTGTTTCGAAACTGGCATGGGAATGAATTTCCGTGATTCCGTCGTTGATGGGACGATATCGTCCTCTGAATTTTTTGCCATTCGGGATAAATCTGGTTTATTTAATTTGGCGTTTTTTAAAGCTCGTAACCTTGCCTTTGTTTTCTTCCTTAACTCATTTTCGGCCCATTTCTTGGCTAGAGCTGCGTCTACTCCTGCATATTTGTTTTTGCTCTGTGTTGTTAATAGCAAGGCAGTCTCATATTTTTCATCGATCGCCCGTAGTTTTGATCTAGCAGCATCGCGCTCTCGTTCTAATCGTTTGATCTTGGTCATATAATCGGCTCTTTCCTGTTCGTTTAATTCAGCTCTAACGAATTGTCCTGATTGGGTGGGGGAATTGATTGGAACAACCACCTTGCCATTGAGTTGCGCCGTTCGTACTTCAGCATTCGATGCTCCGGCCAAGGGATTTTCTCTGTTCTTTGACGGTTCAAAAAACGTGGATCCTATCGGAGTTTTGTCCAGTTCGGTCAATATTTCATCGTTACCAACAAAATCAACAGGGTCTTTGCTTATTTTTCCATCGTTCATGACTTTGTCTTTGACCGTTTTTTCTGCAATATCTTTCGACGGGATTTGGAGCCTCGGTTCTATTCCCATGTCTGCACATGCTTGTAGTTCTTTTCTCGCTTTCGTTAAAGCCCTATTTGTCCAAGCCAAATCCATCTTGTAATATTTTAGTTTCTCTTGTGCCAGTTCGTAATTGCGTAGAGACACGTCAGGTTTCAATTCGGGCCCACATCTGTTTTTAGTAACTGTAATAACTTCTGATTTCCACTCATCCGCCGGGTGTTCTTTCTTTGATGCAGATGCTTCATCAGTTCGTAAATTCGGTCCGGTATGATCTTCGTTGACGCTAATCCTTCCTGGTATAGGGAAAATTGCATACAGCATGTCGCGGATGAATTTACCCAAAAATATGCAGAAGATAAGAACATAGACTCTTAGCATGGATTCTGGTTGTAATAAGCCGTGAATGACATATTCGAAAAACGTAAGATCCATTTTGATGTAACTCAGAGTATTGTAAGTGGTAACGTGTGGCTACTTTTGGTGGTCATTTTACTGCATAGCAACCTCTACCTGAACAATTCACTCATTCAGTATGCCATCAAAAAGTTACTTTTTCTTTTGACTTTTAATGTCTGTAGATTCATCTTAACTTCTTTAGCTAATATTGTGTTGACTCGTATTTTTCCCATATTTTTCAAAAAGTAACCTCATTTTATGTTTTGACTTTACTATTTTTTAAATCAAACGTAACTGGTGCTACTTGTGGTTCCAAAAATTCCACAATACCTATCGACGGTAGCCTAAAATTAACTCAGAGCTACTTGCCCTACGCGACTGTTACTCTCACGATGCACCGGCGAAAGAATTCCTTTCGAAATTTCCTCATACAAAATTGTATTGCCCATTAACGCTAAAATTGTTTGCAGATGATAGAGAAATGGGTTGCGATGCAAACTACGCGATGACCAATTGCCAAACACGATGGGAGACCACACTTTGAATGGAAGAAAGAGCTCTCCATCAGCGGGAGGAGGTGATTTGGACTTGCTGGAGTACCTGATTTCTTCAACAGTCGCGCCTGCATCCGCGTGTCGAACTGCTTTCGTTCCAGCACATTTTTATGGCGGTAGCACGTTGGGCGTAGAATTTGAAAAATCAAGAATGTCGATCTGAAGAAAACAATCGATAGCGAAACGCATTCAAATCAGAAGATGGTATTGTTGATCTTGTGGCGGTGCATTCCTTGTGAGTTTGGATTCATGAACATCTCAAATAAGAGTCACGCCATTTCGTGAGATGTTTAGCAGGAGTAAGATAAAACTTCGTCAGTGAGAAATGGCATGATGGGAAGAACCATACTAGTCTGATTCCGTGTCTAACATACCTGATAACATAGGAAACAATGTTACACATAAAATGTAATTTTTTAAATATTTCTCTTCCAACACATTTCATTAAGATCAAAACTGAAAAGAAAACCACATACCATTATACTTTAGTTAAAAATTCCTTAAAAACACATAAAAATTAAGAAAAATTTCTGACACAGATTTCCCTCGTTAATTGATACCACTCAGAATAGTGACACAGCAATGCTATCTAGTTTTTCTATCTGCAACCCACTCACTTTTCTATTCCGGATTCTTAATGTCTTTAAGGACATAAAGCTATAGCACACAGTTTTATAAAGTGCATTGGTTAGTGTCGTTGTCGTATCAAACCATAACTTATCACAGGTAATACTCAACGGCTCATATACTGGAATATTACAACTCATATGAAGAATGTGTAGTTGTACATCATAATAGATGATCAATTCTCTTCAATTTATTGTTTGTAAAACTAAACAATTAAAATAATTGATAAAAAACTTTTCTTCACCATCGATCGCATATTAGGAAGTTTTATAGCACTACATGTTATCTTGCAAAGACACTGTATTCCGCTATACCCGAATGGGATTCGAACCCAAGGCATAGAGCATCCCAGTCCAACGCTCTACCGTTGAGCTATAACAGATGCTACATAATAATATAAGTCTTCAACACATTAAGGGAACTGTGCAAAGTTGTACATACGGGATCAAATATCAATGGGGGGGATATAGGGGGGGTTGCCAGAAAGGTATCGCATCCGCCTAGCAACTCCAAGGTCCGTGGTTCGATTCCCAGGAGGTTCCTGGTGTCCTGGGCTTCCAACCTTCCCAGGTGTCTACCTTCCACGTCGCCAGTCGGGTTGAGAAACTTCCCCATTACGAAGTAATGGGACGGATATTTTGGCAATGTTTAATATAATATTCATCAACAAATTTTAATAAATTGTTCATTTTGATTTGTTGACGTAAGTGCGAATTTTGTGTCTTAGACATTTTACAACGGAGTCTAACCGCTGGCATCCTCTGCCGAAGGAGCCCATACATACTGCTTGATCAATATTAATGGTATAAGATTATAATATACATTTATTCAAATGAAACTGTCGATTTATTCTTTCGACTCCTCAGGGATTTGAACCCTTAATCTTCGGCATACCAAGCCGATGCTCTACCACTGAGCCATAATTCACATTTTGTAATATTCTATAATTTCGTATTAATTGAGTACAACCAATTTGGACTTAGAAATTTTTCTAGCATGATTCAAGATAATTTCCGATTAACATGTTCACAATAAATCCATCTATTACAAATCAAATGCAATTACATCATTCGTTTTCCTTTAATATATTATCCTCACCCGGGATTTGAACCCGAGACCTTTAGATCCGCATACCAATGTTCTGCCACAAGGCTATGATCCTCGAATGAATCGTACTCAGGTTAGCATATATTTTTACGAGCCTGTAAAAATTGCCTTTACAATATTATCTTTTCGTGCCTTCTAATATTAATGCAAAATTAAATATAACTCATAGCTCAACGGTTGAGCATCGGCAATGCACGCCGAAAGTTTAGGGATCGATACCCGAATGAGTTAAAATGATATCTACATTAGCATTCTAACACATCTGATAAACCGATATATATATAATTATTCTGCAGGTAAATAAAACTCTCGTAAGTACGAGATTCAAGTTAGTATAACAGAAAATTACCAATAATAGGATTGGAATTTCATCTGTGGTGATTCAAAGGCAATCCGTATCAGAATTGTATATCAGCAGTCTTGAAGGTCAGAAATGTATTGTGTTAACACAAAAAATATGAAAGACAAGTATTCGAAGAACATGTATGAATTGAAGAAACACAAATTTTACATTTTAAAAAATTTGTATTATCCAAGTAGTAGTTAGTAATTTAATTGAATGAATTGAATTTGGGTCCCCGGGGAGATTACCCGGGGCGTGGCTAAGAGAAGCCGGAAGAGGATGGAAGGTTTCGGACAAGTTTTTACGTGAGCGATTAACCGTTAATTCGGATTTGTGGGTAGCCTCTTCGCCCTCCAATGATCTCATAGAACTTGAGGACCCCCACGTCCCCTTTCCGGACAGCGCACTCACAACCTTTGCTGCTGATCACAGTAGGGGCATGACCCCCTACGGGCTTATCATAAGTCAAGGGGAAACGGGGCCACAGAAAAGAAGGGAGCCCAGGTATGCACTTCAATTTATAAAATTACTTATTTTTTCTTCAAGATGAATCAGCGACTCAAGGTAACGTTTAGGTAGCGTTCTTCGAAATTTCCACATGCGCTTCCAACTGTTATTTTAAAATCTCGTTTAACTTGGTGCCTGTTTTGATCCAATATGATTATTAACCTATGTAAAGGAAACGAAACATGGATCAATATATTAACGTTTTTCTATTTATGTGTTTTCAACAGAGTATTCAATAGTATTACCTCTTGTTCTGGGGAACTGATGGTTGATAGTCCGTTGCACCCTGCTCACCAGATCTCCTTGGATTTGTAACATTCATCTTGCATGGAAATCGTCGAGTCGGCATTTGGTCATAGTGGCATTGGTGGTAGCCTCTTCGCCCCCCAATGATATCAACGAACTTGAGGACCACCGTTCTATGTTAAAGCAAACCAGCATTGTGCAGTTCAGGATGGAAGGGATTGAATGTTTGATGAAATTTGAATGTTTTCTCTGGGATTGAAGTATTTACGATGCACACTGTTTGTAAAGCTGCTGATAGTGACCATACCTGAAGAACCACATTAATAATAAAGGTGTGTGAAAAAGCCGAATCCTTGTGGTTGGCATGAAGATATGGCAAATTTTAATCTAGTTAAAGAAAAACCATCGATATAAATTCAAAAATAACAGTAATTAAAATGCAACATGTGATAAACAAAAGATATGCTCAAAAAGTCAAAACTATTCTCAGAAAGAATGTGTTGTTTACCGCTGACTAATTCTATTGTTGCAATCACTCGAAGAGAAACAAGTATGAAACTTAAATGAATTACAAAAAATCTGTTTACAACTCAAGTTCACGGTCGCCAAATGCGAGGAAAAAATTTCATCTGGAAAAGTCACTACCTCTATGGGGGAAAAGACTAACCACAAATTTCGCCATCTATGAAAAGAAAAAGAAATTAGGGGTTAGATAATTTCCCCTTTTTCTGATAAAATAGAATCTTTGTCGGATAACTCTTTATTTAATTCATAACGCTTGCTTGATTTTCCGTTTTTATTCCACTCTTTCAGCTTGGTTTAAAGGTTTTTTTTTTTTTATTTGACTGTGTATTGTCTTAAACAGCAGCTGTGATCACAGTAACACTAAAAACTTATAATTGCAACATTAAAATAACAAGAAATATATAGTAACAAGGGGTGCCTGGCGAGCTTGTCAAAAAGACGTCAACATACGTTTATACCAGCAACTGCTGCTCATCCCTAAAAATTTAAACAATCCAACATCAACCCAGAAAAATTGACTTGGCTCAGACTATTTTCCCCCTTCAGAAAAAACAAAACCCAAATTCCAATAACATCAATAATAAGAAAAAAACTAGTACAAACACACATGCTAAAGGGTCACTAAATAACACAACCCAAAGGTAGGTTTCAGTTCTAGTCACACCATGTTTTTAACACGTTGACCTTCTTTCCTTGGCTATTGGGTGTGTGAGAATTGATGTCAAGCAGCTTTGTGCAGAGGCCTGGAATTATAGGCCTAGTCTAGATAGACGGACCGTGTGACGTAATAATCCCGAGTACACACACACACATATATATTGTACGGTGAAGAAAAGGATAGCCCCGTTGTTGCGGATAGGATCTCTTTCCTCTCGTTTTGGCTTTTATTTGATGCTTGCGGGGATATATAGGGGTGAAATGGTTGGGTGAGGAAAGCTTTAGATTAGGTCGCGTGTGTGTGTGTGTTTGCTTCGCTATTATTCTATATGGAACACCGCAGCAAGCTATACAAGGATATTTGTCGGGAGGGGGGGGAGGTTCTTGCTCTCTTCTTTGCCGGCCCTTTTCTCCTTTTCAGGCGCTTTAAACACAACAAGCGCAAAAGAGGATTGTGTGTGAGTGCACAACATACATACACACAAAGCGCGTGTGTGTGTGAATATAAATCACGCAAGGCTATAAGAGAAAAGCCGGCCAGCAAAGGGATCGTTAACTTTGGACTTTTTTCATACGGTGGGGAAGCACAAAAACAAAAAAACCTAAATAAAGAAATCGATATCGATACGTAAAAACAAGGAAAGTTAACAGCCATTACTTAATTTTCTTTTTTAAAACTATCCTGTGGCCTAAGTTTAAAACTAAAGGCAGTTCTAATAATTTAATTAATAATTCAAACAATTTCTATCACATTGAATTCAAGTGCTGTTGAGATCATTGGTGGGTTGCTGTTAAACAGCAATTGACTAGCAAATATTAATTTGGTGCAGTTTCATCATTGAGATCTTCTTCTTTTTTCTTTAAATAGATCGATTTTCTAGCATGTCACCGACTTGGACGAGCGTGTCGGACAGTTGACGGACGAACCGGGCAGCGCTGGTAGCCTCGCAGGATCGGAACGCTGAAGCGCAAAAAATGATGCAATCCGCTTGCGGATTGTACGAACAACCGTAGCCATCAGGGACGACAGGTCCGTAGCCCATAAACGAATCCGCGTTACTGGTAGGAATCTTTTTTTTTGTTTTGTTTTCCAACAGACATTTCAACGTGTGAAATCGATAAATATCGATCCTTTTTATTTCTCTATTTTTTTTTAGAAAAACTTTTTCCTCTCCATTTATCAAAGGTGAAAGGTAACAGGAAAGAAGAGGGGGGGGGAATGAATTTAATGAGAATTGACGATCGTTTTTACCTGAGAGGTGGATAAAGCGAAATGATGAACGATGTCGAAACTGGGATCTTCGAAAACAGCCAGGGCTTCGTCCGTTTTGATGGAACGAGCCAACTGGCGCAAGCCCAGCAAATGGATATCCATCCCTTGGCCTAGAATGTTCTTAATCATGACATCCGTTTGGTTCTCGGCCGCTCGATAAAACAATTGAATCTTTTCTTCCTCCTTTTTTTTTTTTATGTTCCCGCATAAAGTTTCAAAATGTTTCCCATTAAAAAAAGGTAATAAAAATCTATTAAATTCGTTTAACCAATTACCGTAGACTGCGGATCGTCCATGACTTTGACCCAGGCTAAAGCGGTGGGCGAAGCCGAACGGATGTTGTCGACCCTGCCCAGCTGGAAACGCCTAGTGGCGGCGCTTTCGTAAGTCGCTACAAGTTTGCCGTGCAATCTATCATCAAAATACAAAAGCCCCACATCATTAGTCAATTTTGATCTTCCAGGGTTCACATCATTCGCTATGATTAGCTAAAGCCAATTGTTCGGAGGATCCATCAACTCACGGTTGCGTGAAATATTTCGGGGGGAATGGAATTTTAAATAATACACCGAACGAAAATAAATGAAACAAAAAGACGAACTTGTAATAGGTCCACTGCAGCATCAATTGAATGTAGACGTCCGGGCTGACGTTGAAAGTTTTGATGCGATTTTTGCCGTACGACGCGAAGCGGAAAACGTTCAAGTCCAAATCTTCCACGAGTCTATGCACAAAAAGCGCAATTTAAATTTGATTTAAACATTCAAAAAATATTGTCTTTGTCTTTCCCTTTTTTTTCTATAAAAAAGGGCAGAAAATGTTGTGTTACCTGTCCACATCGCTGGCGGCAATTTCGATTGCTTTGCGGATGTCTTCATCGATCTTCCAAGTGAGTCGCTTCGGTGCTGGATGCGACACTACGGCGCTGGCGCTTTCGCTACTGCCGCATCGTTGATGTGCTCCATCGTCTTCGTCCGACATCGTTAACGTCGTCCGTCGACAGCGTCCCCTTATTTGCTGCTGGCCATTATCGTCCTGTTGCAAGGCTAACACGTTGTCCAATGCTTTCTCAATCACCTGGACCAGAACGATCCCTTCGGCAGGTGAATGTTCGTAACAAGTGCCGCTAATTCCATCCGGACTGAAAATAAACTATTTCACACACAACGTTGTATTGGATTAGAAACCGAGTGAGAATCGGGAATTGATTTAAGCGTCAAGAAAATTACCTGGACAGTTTTATCGAACCATCGATTGATTGTGTTCCATTGGCTGCCACCGCCATGGATCATTTGAAGGACTCGATTGGTGTCGACTCGATTGTTGACCTCTTCTTCATCATCGACGGCCGGCCGGAACGGCTGATCGATGCAGACGATCATGCTGGACGATTCGATAGACTGGAGAGAACGGGCGTTGATTAAATCTACACAAAAGAATGAGACGGACAGCGAGAAAGAAGAGAGAAAATGTATCCAATTGAATGAACAAAAGAAAGAAGAATTGTCCGCTCCCTTAAAAAAAAAAAAAATGGGGCTGGTACCACCCGTTATAGATTCGATTTGGCTGGCCCAGCATTGATGAAAAGGAGCCGGGAAAAAGGGGGACTTTTATACATTTATACAAGTCCTTTTTTTTTATATATACTTTGAGAGGTGGCATGGATATACATTAGAGCAACAAAAGGGAAGAAAAAAGAAAAAGAGGGTGGAACACGGGGGTGAATTGACAACGGAGGAGACAGGCAGCACCTTGGAGTAATTGATGACGCCATTGAGCCCAGAGACGCCTGTTGGCGGTCGTTAGGAGACCCAAAGGAGGGTAGTAGTGCTGGCCTAATGTGCCGGCCAATGTCTTTTGTCCGTCCGTCGATTCCATTATGGCAGCAAAGTTGAAAGCCATTTCTTCGGCAGACAATCGACAACCTTTGTGGCGCACCTCCAAACGCCAAAACTATTCATTTTTTTTTTGTGTGTGAAAATAGGAATAGATAATTTAATTCATCCTCCAAGTGGTTTAAATAATTCGATTGTGATGTTCATTAAAATATCAAAAGGAAAAAGAATAATAAGATACTTGTCCTCGATAAGCGACGATGATGTGTTCATTCTCATCCGGGGGTGGAAAGCTTTTCAATTGATCTTGTTCCAGTCCGGGCATGCGGTACGAAGCAAACAATCGTTGATATTGAGCCATGCACAATGGCTGGCCTTTCTCCCTGGAGGCGGCCCTATCTTGAGGCAGTAATTGACTGTTGTTGTACATATAACCAGCCATTTGCATTTGTTTTTTCACCCCCAGCGTGTCATACATACGTGAAATGAAAAAGAAACGACAATGTGATCAATTCAAAGTTTTAACAACGAAATATTTACATACACGTGGTAAATAGTCGATCCAAACTATTCGGCCATTATAATACGTGATAGGGTATTTCGTTTGGAAATGCTTAATTTATTAAATAAGGTTCTTAATCAGAGTTTTACGATCGATTCTTTAAGATAATGAAAATGTGGCACTAATGTAAAGTTATACGACCTGTTTAAACTATGTTTGCATTGTCGACAGCCTACATACATTAATCTAAATCGTGAAGGGCGTGAATACTTACCGGTCAATCAATTGTTTGTAATCGAGAATGGCGCTGATGAAATTAGCGACGTTCTGAACAAAATGATTGCCGCCATTATTTTTATCGTCGTTATCGCTCGATGCATTTTGCAGAAATTGCAGAGGGAAAGCCATGCCCGGATTGGAATTGACTGGCAGGGCGATATCATTACACAAGTACATGTCCTCCATCCACCAATCATAGGCCTAATATAATGCGTTAATCAAAAACATTTAGCCAAAGATCAAACAAAACATACACATTTAAATGTTGATACCCAATTATCTTCTTTCGATTGTTTGTCTAGCAGCAAATCCTGAAGCTTTGGACCAATGCCGTCGGACGAGATGAATCGTTCGACTTTCAAACGAGTTTCGGCCTTTTGCTCTTCGTGACCGACGGCCACTTCCACGGCGTCCAAATAGGCGGCCATCGTTTGTTCTAACGACGGCACGGGCAGTTTCGGTAGCCATGCAGCCTATGCAAAATCATACGATCCAAAAAGATGAGCCGAAATCCTCCTCATCAATTCATGGAAATTAAGGAAAAGATCGAAGCCTGTGTCTGTGTCAATATCGAGAAGACACACAGCAGCCTCCCCCTCTGCAAAATGTTTTCTATCAAAAGGTAAGCTGAGAGACGTTCCAGACAAACATGGCTGACTCGGATGAAAAGAAGGGATGTGTGTGTGTGTGTGTTCACCTGCTGACAGAGTTCGCACGCAATGCTCTGAAACTGTTTTCTTTTTACCTATACCGTGTATACCACAGCAGCGCCACATTTATCGACCACTATACAACCACACCCATAGGAAGTAAAAAAAAAAAAAATACCATCATCGATTTTTTTTTCCTGCCTCTCCCTAAGAGGCGCGTGCGACATCCTGCAGATGCTGCGGGGCATCATGTTTCACACCCTCTTATTTTTTTACATTTAAACAGATAGACATTAAGTTTTGTTCTAAAGGTTGTACAATCAACGGCATCGAAATCACGTTCCACAGTTCTGCGATGGTATATAGGAGCAGAATATCAACTGGTTCTCTTTGATGATGATTGAAGAAGCACACACACACATAGAGAAGAAGAGAAACTATTGTGTGTGTGTGTGTGTGTATACTCGACTATTGTCTGTATGTTTCAGTTGATGAACGTTCCCTTCTCTCTCTCTCTCCCTTCTATTTTTCTGCCTCCCTTTTTTTTGTGTGTTCCCCTTCCGACAGTATGTAACTATATACACACACGCAACTGTGTGTGTGTGTGGAACGGAACGTGAGGAAAATACCTTAGAGAACGAGCGCTCGGAACTGTGTTACGCACAACATTGGGACGCCGCACATCCCCTAGCTCGTTAAGCCACTAGAGACTTTGCCCCTCTCTGTCAATCGGGAGTAGGTGGAGGGGTAGGAATTTGTGTATTCTGTAGGCGAACAAATCAGCCCGGTGAGTAAGAAAAACGTTGATTCAATTCCGCTGAACTGTATAGCATTTTAACAGTGAGGTACTTTCAAGAGTAGTATTGCTACACTCGTTTTTCTGCAAGGCGAATTTTTATTGGGGATTTCTAAGAAACATTCGCCAGATGATAGTGTCGACTATCATAGAAGCTGCTACGTGTCACAGAGTTCAAAGAGTTTAATAATCAAATTACAAAAGGCAAAGTTGACAAAACAAGTCGCTTGTTTTTTTGTTTTTTTAGATATTCAAACATTTTTCTTTCTGTGCCAGCGTTTCGTGTGTGTGTGTGTGAATCCCAAGGTGAAAATCGTAAACTACACAAGGCGAAGCTGCACGCAGAAAAATGGGGGCCAAACGAAAAAGGGAAGCAAAGTGGGGCGGGGGTTGGGGGGAATAAGAGAACCGCCCAAGTGCTATCCGGCGGAACGAGAGAAAGAAAAGAGAGGAACCGAAGGGGCCCTAAGGGGAACCTTAACTTTGTTACCTTCCTTTTCTTCTTATACAACATTTCGTTCTTCTTTTTTTTTCCTTCTTTTGCTCTGTTGTTAGACGTTAGAGAAGGGTGGCATATAAAAAGGAACGAGACTGGTACGTAAAAAAAAAAAAAAAAGTTTTCCCTCCCTTCAGACTCCACTTTAGATTCTACCCTCCACCTCTTCCGGAGACCCTTCAGGGGGCGACCGGAGTTACAAGAGAAAAGTAGAAAAGCTATAAATCGAGTGGGAGGGGGGGATCTATTCGTTGTGTATATGTTCAGTATTCGCCCAGAATAAACGAATGAACATATACAAATCTAGACCGAAAAAAAAAAAAATAAAAAATAAAAACTTTTCAAACATTTCACGAAATTCGGTGAGGGACCGAGGAGAGCTATATTTTATGACGTTTTATTCGAGTTTGAATTTCTAAGAGCGCACGTCAAACAGTTGGCTTTTTGTAAGATTTAAATGTCTGCACGTGTTCTACAATAAAAACTCATTTGAATATCAATTTTCCGGTAAGAAAACTCACGCAGAATCTTCGGTGCACGTCAGCATTCATTTTTCGATAAAAAGGCCATAGAGATCTGTGCGTCACGTTGCATTAGAATATTTGATGAACTCGGCGGGACTTGCTCTAAAGTGCGGGGGCCTTTCTTTCTTTTCTTTTTTTTTTTGAATTTTCTCGTGAAAAATAAAAGCAGCTAAAAGGAGGGATGAAAAAAGATGTGACTTATCTCTCAATTGACGAAAGCAATCTGTACAGTTTGAGCTGATGCCTTATCAGTTTTTACTTAACATAGAGCTTCTTCTTCTACTTCTTGTACCTACACTTTTATTTTTTTCAATCGAATTGCCTATTCTGATTTTCTTTTTATACGATAATAATAGAGGGCCTTCTTAATTTAAAAAAGAAAAAAAATTATTTACTTCTAAACTCATGTTGTCGATGAAACTCGTACGGATGCTGGGGTTCGAGTTGATTCGTCCTGATGATGTGAAGCCCGTCCAACTCTTCGTCAAAGGTCCTTGTGATGTCGTTATGTAACATTGAAAAAAAAAAAAAAAAAAGAGAGAAGAAAGTGAATAACTAAAGCAACAGCTAGTACGTACACATAGAGAGATGAAAAGAATAAAAAAAAGAGAAAGGGAAATGTACACATAGGGAATGAAAAAAAAAAATCAAAAAGATGAGGGGAGAGGAAAGTAATTGAATTAGATCCAATCGCAGAAAGTGCACCTGACTTTTTTCTTTCTTCTTCTCACAATCAGGAGCAGCAATTCTTTTTTCCAAGTCAAAATGTTGTAGTTCATCATTTTTAAATGAAGAGGGAGCAGTTGATGCAAGTGCCATTCTAAATGTTCTACTGATGAAAACTGTTTTTAAAAAAACAGACTCGTACGACGATTTTTAGCCTACATTTACATACATCAACCCAAAATGATGACGCATATAGCCCCAAGGTGGCCGAAAAGATTGAGTTTAAAGAAAAAATACGGGGGGAAATGGCCCTGTAATTACGATCCAATTTGCTGGTTGTGATTGGTTTCGTTGCCAACGTCACCAACATCCATTAGCAAAAGGGGGCGTCTATGCTGAGTACGTAACACGTCCAAACGACTCTACGTTGATTACCTTACCAATCGATACGAGTAGAGAAAAACGTCCATGGCCGTACTGCAATTCGTCTGTAGAAATCTCGACACATCACACACCAATCAAACACAAATCGATACATTTTATTTAGAAATAACACACACACACACACTGAAACTTGAGAAGAATTCCTTCTGGTATATGTATGAGAATAGCTTGTCTAGTTACATTGACGGACAGTTGGATGTTTATCGGTGAAAACGAATCGAAATCAACGAGCTTTTGCTTGTGCGTGTGTAACAATCTAATACATCATTCAAAGGCCTGTACAGCTCAAATAGTATATATTTTCTAAGCTTATTATATTCCCTTTTCTTTTTGGCTAACGTGTACATTTATCAGAAAAGAATCTACGCAGTATTCGACTGGCGTGCCCTCGTCTCCCCTGCAGCTATGTCGTCGATTCGAGTCACGTAACAGGCACGCCTCTTTTGTTAGATAAACTTGTCCCGATCAATGCAAGAATAGATCAATTTTCTTTTTAACTTGATCTAAAGTTAAATAGAATTTTTTTTTGTTGAAAAGGAGGACATCTTCGACGTCGATATACATAATAGGCCAGTTCTTGCCGTCTATAACATATCCCCGTGATATCGGGGATCTAAATGTAATGGTTAAATACACCGAAAGCAAATCCCAGGGATTTGTAGACTATAGCCCTTTGGGTTGGAAAGCAAACGTTTGTGTGTTAATACCCCCCCGTCTATATCTTTGACATCGTTCTACACATCCTTTCTTGAAACCGAGTCAACACCCCATCTATAGAATGGCTTGTGTTGTGACGTTTCATTTCGCTATAACTACTTGATGCCATTTACTAACTACGATGTACAACCCTAATATTTGTTAACGTCGAATCGATGTTACTACACAGCAGAGGGCATTGTGGAAACACGATCCAGCTTCCCATGTTTTGTTTCTATAGTCTCTCTTATGTACTGTACATTACCATCCCATTAGTTTTAATGTCTAGCTGCTGGAAACCCAAAACTTTTTTACATTGGGGGGGATAGCCGTCCAAGCAGTTCAAGTTCATCACGGGAAAACGGGCAGGGAATAAAAACTATACGCAGACGTTAGCCAATTATATAAATGTGGGGTCTCTACGGTGGCAGTAGTTTCAGAGCGGCCATCAAAACTATCCCGAACGCACACACGTTAGAAGCGTGTGCCATATACGTACGTATATACTCGGGGATAGAGCCGCTAATGATGTTGAACTCATTAGCCGCGCCCTTCTTCGTCCCACCCTCCCCTGTTTTCTTGTACATAACAGCTTGGATGAGGGCGGAAGATGAATCATTAAAAGCTTTATGTATATGGTCCTTCATCTTAATCATCTCCGACAATTTTTGCAAATGTTTTTTTTTTTAAATGAGGATTTAGCCTCAAAACTTTTGCCGTTCAGAGATAGAACAAGTTTGGATTTTCTTCTTTTGAGTGCGACGCCATCAAATGCGATGTGCACACGTATATACGGGATTCCATCTATATTTATGAGGGTTTTATATTTCTACATCGTCTCTCTGAGTGGCTTTAAATCCTTGTGGGCGAAGAGAATTTTGCATATACGTAAAACACGTTAGATCAACATCCAGTCATATCAAGTCACCACCGGAAAAGAAATATTTAGATTGCTAATAACGCTCTATACTAAATTCAGTGGACCAACTTTGCGAGTCGTGTTTATGTTTAAAAACTTAAATTATGTATAGTTATATAGTTAGCATAAACCGTTTAAAAGCTTATATGCAAAAGCTTCCAAAGATGGAAAGGACTTTAAACAATTCGTGCTGTGCTATCCTTTGACAAGGTATACATATAGAATTCTATTGATCTACGTATACAGTATATACTGGGGATGTCATTTCTTTTGTTCTATGCGATCGAGAGAAGGCCAAATGTGAGCCCTGCGTGTGGGAGGAAAGAAAAAAGAAATTGAACCGCACAGGAAGGAGAAATAAAGTAGAAATCACGAGTTTCGTGATGAGAACAAAAATGGCCTCCCCCCATGTTCCTATATGTATGTATAGAATTCGTCTAGGGATTGTATACGGATGGGGGTAGAAATTGGAATGACCTTTCGGAGCAGAAAAGCCCAATTCTCTGTGCTGCCACTCTTTTGATATATATATTTTGTTTTGTTTAAATAGATAAGGAGAGAGAGAGCCATCACGGATGTATAGGCCTTACCTTAACATTGGAAAATGGCAGAGAGGCTGGTAGCTATACTAAAGTCTGTTGTATATATAGAGGAGCGACACACACGACTTGATCGTTTTATTGTTATGACACCATCGCACACACATCACACACACACACACACAGAGAAAGAGAGAGAGATAGCAAATTGTTTTGATAGATAAATAACAATTACAATCGACTTGTGTTATTCCTTTTTGGGGAAAAAAAAGGATATTTATACAATAAATATAGAAATCGATGCAAAGAGAAGCAGCTACAACAGTCGAGTGTGCTGATTGTGTATAGAAAAAAGGTGATCGAGTTAGCCGAAAACAAATGAAAAACTTAAATCGATATATATATTTACAAAAAATAAAAAAAAATGGCAAACAGACATAGAACTATATGTGCTTTATTGATTTGACAGTTAGCAAAAAAAAAAATGGGGGAAGGGAGAGATAAATTGGTTTGTACATTTCCGACTCGATTTTGTTTTGTTTCTCTTCTCCTTTTTCATTCCTTTTTTTGCTTTAATCACCTTGTTTTCACCGACCCCAATTCATTAGACTATACACATTTCCGACGTCTTATGCTATCCAACACACACACACACATGTATATTAATAGTAGATAAATGTTATTAAAAACAGAAAACGATGATAAATTGTGCTCGTGGACGATGATGAGGGGCCTCTTTTTGAAATGCTACTATGTTTTTCACTATAGAAGACAAAAACAATCAAGCGATTGACATTGATATGCTTTGTTTATACATAAACACGCTATATAATAGAGAATGGAAAGTGACACAACCCAGAAAATTCGTAATAATTAGAAATTAGCGAATTCAATTGAAACGAGTTTTGAAAACGAAATTCGGCTGCGCTCGTTTTGAAATTTTGCAATAATAAAAAAATCTTTGAATGACGGGGTGGACTTTGGAGCGTTCGAAATGCAAATGAACTTAAAATCGAATTAGGGATGGACTTGTCAGTTTAGGGGCTGTATCAATTCGTCTTGCTGTGTTAACTATCGTCAAGTTTCTCAAGGGGTTAGTGTATATTAAGGATATTAATTGTTACACATGATTCACAGAAAGGAAGAAAGGGGGGGGGGGGGTCATGCATATAACACACTTTATTGCATGATTACACATCGACGATGATGAAATAATTCTTTTAAGCCAGAGAAATATTTTTGTTTTTCTTTTAGCCGGCGTTTAAGTGTCTTTCTTTCTTTTTCGATTTGAATAAAAATGAAAACAACAATATTATTAAATATTCTACTATTATTACGTAATAAAATTGGGGTTAAGTTAAGGGTGTAAAATCGCAGTATATCGACTAGAACATGTCACGCACAACCCCCGATTCAATTAGAAATGTTTGCCTTTCGTGTTATAAGAGAGACATCAACGTCTAAGATTTAGAAAGAAAAAATCAAAGTTAAATCAATCAATTACGATGACACAGACAACTGGAAAAAAAACTCAATTTCTTTCTTTCTTTCTGGAAAACTCATTTGGTTCAATCCCAACTGGCTAGAAACGGATTGGATTCCTGTTGTCTCGTGGCCGCGGCCGTGACGGTCGTCTCGTTAGCCGTGGCCATGGCCGTAGGCCTTTGGGTCATTTGGATCTTTTGCGGCAGCGGAGGGACGGGCGGTTTCTTCTTACTCTCCGACTGTTGATTGTTCCGATTATTATAGCCATTGCCGTGATGATTCGCAGCCGTGGACGAAGCATCGACATTCGTATCCTGATGCCTAGCGCTGCCGTATTCCAAGTGATTCTTCGGCTGCGAGGGTAGCGCGTTATTGGCGCTCATCTGATAGCGCGGCTGACCACCAGACTCCTGCAGGGCGTACGTCTGGTATTGTTTATCAGGAGGATCGGACATGAGCGGAATAATGTTGGACCCTCCTCCAGCGATGCCCGAGAATCCGTGGCCGATGGTGGGCGCGGGACCGAGTCCCGTCATTTCTTCTCCATCGGCGTTGGTCCCGAACGGCTTGTATTCGTAGATGTGACGCAAGAGCATCAGCACTGGGCAAAACAAGAGCGTGGACACGGCGATGCCGATGTTGAGGGCCAGGAATCCGATGGAATCGACAACGTTGCCGGCGATGATGGGGCCGATAGCGTAGGCGAACGAATACGAGATGTCGGCAATGGCGTAAATGCTGCCGTAAACGCTGACGTAACGCACGTCGACCACGTAGCCCATGGTGGGCAGGAGGGCCGTATCGATGAGGGCGATTCCGAAACATATTCCGCAGATGGGGATCATCAGGACCCAGTAGGACGTGGCGAACGGGATGATGAAACAGCACAGACCTTCCAGGGCCAGTCCGAAGGCGGCCATGACCCACGTGTACTGCGGATAGCGAGCGGCCATTCGAACGGTCAGGACCACGCCCAGGACGTGCGGGAAGAACGCGGGCAGCCAAATCATGCCCAGTTGCCATTGTTCGACGTTCATCGTGTCCATCATCCACACGGAAATGGTGGGCTCGAGGAAGGCCAGCGACACGTTGGCCATCATCAGGGCACCTGAGCAGACAGCGATGTAGGGATCCATCAGCAGCCTCCAAATGGGCGTCCCCACTTGGGGCCCCTGGGCGCCAGCCAAATTAACAGCTGATGTCGATTTGCCCAGTTGGCTCAATCCTCTCGGCCTCATGACCAGTTTGAGCATCAAAGCGTCCACCAAACAGACGAGAGACAGGATCAAAAAGGGCAGCTCCTTGCCGGCGAATTCGTAGAGAAGTCCGCCGAAGGGCGGCGCTACTAGGCATCCGAAGGAGATGAAGGCCAAAGCGATGCCCAGCGCTTTCGTTCGTTCGCTCTCTTCGGTGAAACGATCGGCTATCATGGCCAGCCCACTGGTGTCGGCAAAGGCCGAACCGACGCCCTGCAGGGAACGGGCGAAGAACAGAACGCCGTACGACCTGCCGCAAGCGAAGACGGCCGTCGAGAAGAACATGATGGTCAAGCCGATCATCATGGGCAGCTCGTACCCGACCCGATCGATCAGAGCTCCCGAGAACGGATTGATCATCAGCTGGACGATGGCTTTGGAAGCGAACAGGACCCCAATGGCCGCATCCTCTCCTTCGTAAACGACCACCCCGTTGACCAAATGGAGACTCGTCTTGTTGCCTGGAACGCTGTAGTTGCCCGTCGTGTTGACGTGCCACCGGACGCTGCTCGGCTCCGTCACGTACTCGCCACCTTCGATGTGGGTATCCCAGGCTCCGATGGTCCTCAAATAATCAGGGATGATGGGCACGATGACCATGTAGAGCATATTGTCCAGGAGGAGGGCGATCGAAACGATGACGAGCACCAATCGACGTTGATTGTGCGGCTCGCGGATCTTCTCCATCACGATCTCTTTGGCCAGCGACAGCTCCATGTTGAGAAACGGAATCATCGGCATCTTGTCTTAATTTTTTTCTTTCTTTCTTCTTTGATTTTTGTTTTTATTTTTGGGGGTTTCAATTTAAACGTGGAGGGCGATGCCGATCGCAATCATTTGACAGTGGCCATTTTGTTTCCTTTTTTCTTTGTTTAGCGATCAAACACGCAATTTAAAAAAATGAATAAAAATGGGGAAAAGGGAGGGACTGGATGTTTTATGAAACGCTTTTCTTTTTTTCTATCGATTAAAAGGTTTAAAGGGTCAACGAGGTTCTCTCTCTCTCTCGAGTCGAGCCGCTTTTTTCTCTCAATCTGTACGTCATAAAGACAAGGAAAAAAAACAAACAAATAAATCAAGGTAAATAAATAGAATCACGTTGAACAATTTGACCGAAACAATTGGGACGAGGATATCGGGGGATGGCAAGGGGTAAGAGGGCAGACCATAAGCGAGAGATCCTCGTTGTTTAGTTCCTCTCTTTTAAAACTGGTATTCGTAATGAGATGGGCGGCAATTTCAAAAAAAAAGTATTGACTCGATGTCAAGTGCATGCACCAAAATGAAGGGCAAAAAGTTTTCTTTCTCTTGGCCGACGTGTTGTAATAAGAGGAAGGAACGGAAGGAAATTGTACAAGATGAAAAAGACTTCCTCCCCCCACGTTTTTTTTTATTTCCTCTTCACAGTTGGTAGCGGAGGGGGCGATGACAACAAGGAACTAACGAGCGACACACGACTCCCTGCCTCCGACGTGTTGTATAGTTTTCTCTGTGCAGCTTTTTTCCCATTCCTTTTGATCAGCATTTCCTGTCTAGTCCAGCACATCTTTTCAAGGTAAACGTATACGTAATAATCACCTATTTGTATCTATATCGATTTTTTATTTTATTTTGCATATGCAAATGTTCCTTTATTTTTTATTATTCAAAAATCAATTGAGAAAATAAAAAAAGGTGAAAGATAAGACACAATAGCGTGTCGACGGTTGCTAGGCAACCGTACCCTTTCACAATGTTTTTTCTAAGAAAAAGAGAGTTTTGTTGTCATTTACTCCCCCCCCCCAAAAAAAAGAGTTCCTCTTCTACGTAACTGTCCTTTTATTCCCCCCCCCCTATGAGGAGGGGTCCCTTCTCAGGTTGAATTTATTCTATACATAGGGACGACTATCTTCTCTCATTTCTGCCTCCCCCCTTTGCCTCTTTTATTCATGTCTAGATAGTATAGTCCACTCTGACGTATTGCCATGTCCTCAAGAGTCCCCGTGTTCCAGGGGACTGCAACATTTACGTATAGAAAACAAGTCAATAAATAAACAGAGAGGGAAGTATACCGTCGCAACACGCAATCGTGCGTTGCGCCCACCCGTGCCAGTGTAGTCAATAATTCAAAGCCACAGCGTCCCACCTGGATTTCGGAAAGTCGAGCTGATCGATATGCCGTACAGACCGCCTCCGGTTGTGTACATACGACGTGAAATGATTCGCAATCGACCAACAAAAACAAAAACAACAAGAGCCCGTCCGCAATTCGATGGGAAAAGAGACAGCTGTGCGATGTACACAGACGAGCCGTTCCATCAGATGAAACAACAAAAGTATGGGGAGGGGCCTTATAATTCCGGATGATATTTCACGCTTGGACAGTCCCACCTCATTTCTCACTGTCAACCCACAATACCCAAAGATATTATTAAACAAAAGAGGGAGAGAGAATGCCCCTCAACACACAAGAGTTTACCTCAACATAATAGAGAGGAAACAAGAAAACAAAACAAAAATCAATCAGCCAAGGACAGTATCGAATTACCACGTCATAACGTTGTCATGGCAACGCGTTTTTTTTGTTTTTTTAAATAAATAATACATTGATGAAATCAATTGCCTTTGAATTTAAAAAGAAGAAGGGCCTAAAACTCAATTTCGAAAATCATCCTACGTACGAATTAACATAAAAACACGTCAAACATCAATCGATACTGTGATCGTTAACAAACGCCAGCGCCACACTATACGGTTCGATGAATAATTTTCAACATCGGGGGCTTAAATAACGAGGCAGATCGTCGTCATCACCAAGACAACAATAGAAAAGAAAATGATAATAAAAACACACACAAAAGAAAATGAAAAAGAGGGGCAAAGAGAAAGAATATCTTGAACTGCTATCTTTTTTTTTTACGCATTTTTTTCGATTATTTATGCCCCCCTCCATCAACGTGATGATGATGATGATAGTTCTAACATTCAAGACACTTGACATTTCCCATAGAAAAGAAAACGCAAGGGATGAGGGGAGGGATCGTCTACGTAAGAAGACATCAGTGCCCTATATCGTATAGACATCATTAAACGTAAAGATGCTACATAACGACAAGAGCCTAGAGTATATAATCTATCCGATCCTAAAGGCATCACATTATTCCGAACGACTCACATTTCTCTTTACCTGGACTGCAATCGAAATATATATTTTTTTAAATGCGCTGTCATCAACAGATGTATCAATAATCAATTTCCGTGTGTGTGTGTGTGTGTTACTGTTCAACAGGGAGATGACACCCGAGCTGCTGGATGTGACGGGCAATTGCGATTGCCGTAGGTGGTCGCGTTCAAACCCGCCCTCTCCCAGCGAAAAAGAAATTTATAGGGGATGTAATTAAATGATTTTTAAGTGCGCGTACAATACACACACACACACACACACAAAAAAGAGCGTAGGTGGCGTTTAAAATAATTGAAACAAGTTGAAAGGTTAACAATCGCAACTGCGCACGGGAGCTGTGCTGCCACCTGCACTGGTCGATACCTCACCACCCCAATTAAATTAAAAGCATTTTTTTTTTTTAAATCTATTTCCCAGTGTGTGTGTGTGTTGTGAATTAAAGAGTTAATCGGACGATAATGGCACCCCCTAAGAACTGCCCACTTTTCTTTAAGAGGAAATCACGCGGGAATTTAAAAAAAAACGAACATTTTGAATTGAAGTTCTTTTCTGGTCAAAGGATCGGGTGGCAGGGAATAAGCGGGAGGAAGGGTGTTGTGACTTAAAGCGTTTAAAAATTATATATAGTGAAATGGTTTTATTTGTTTTCATTTTTTTTTTTACCTTTGTAACGCAGATTGTAGACGAGAGAATGGCGGATGGCCTGCAGCATAGGACGAAAATCAAACGGCAGCGTCTAAAAATGCGGGAAAATTTAAATTAGAAATGTGAATGATTGCGAATTTTTACGTGATTTTTTTCTTTTTCTTACCTGGCAATGCGTCAGCGTCAGAATTGCGTCAGTAAGAAGATAAACAATTCCGCCACCGGAAGAAATTATAACAAAAACAAAAACTAAACCAAAACAAAAAACTAAACCAAAATTTGGTTTCGTTGGATGAGAGGGGGGGGAGCTGCTTCCTGCAGATCCGGCCGGTCCGTTTTCACCGTTTCGCTTGGCCGTTCGAGACTGCGGGACCCTCCGTCGATATTGCGGCCAAAGCGGAGCGTGTTCCGTTTTTAGTCAACGCCCTCTCCGACCGACGTCACGAACGCACAGTCAAAAAATAAAAATAAAAATAAATAAAAAGGAGGAAGGGGATGAACAGAGCGGAGAGAAAACTAAAGGAACGCGCAGGACCTGCTGCTGTCCCTTCCATTTTAACCTTGACGTGCGTGGATCGCTGCTCGTGTCGGACAGATCCGCACACGCGAAGGGGGAGGAGATGTGGGCGTGAGCGGGAGAGCTCCCGAACAAAACCGATAAATGTTCCAACCCCGTCAGGATCATGCGCTCACGAAATTTCGCACGCCGTTCGTGAAAAAAGGGTGACGCCCACCTCTTCGTGCGGGATTGGCGGCACGTCCGAAGCGAAATCAGGGCGGGAGGGAGAAAGGAGGGTGGGATCTTTAAAAAAAAAACAAATAAAAAGCACAAAAAAAAAAAAAAGTTTGTTGCGGAAATAATCTCCTCCCTGCGGGAGCGCGCGCAGATCCGCCATTTGCCCCGACACAGGTGAAAAACGCGTGACACGTTAGACAGTCCAATTAGAACAGCGCCACCGCTACATTGCAGCAATTGAAGAGAGTGAGAGATGATAAGATCGAAAAAAAAAAAAAATTGTTTTGCGAGTATAGAGCACGTGCGTCACAATCAAAGAGAGAAAACATTTATAAGGAGGGGGGGTGAAACTCCCGCAGGGCCATGATATTCCATTGAAAATGGCACCCCCACATCTTCCACATTACGAATGCAGATAGACGTCACTGGGATCGATTCAGCCGATCTTTCTCGTGTAAAGAAATGAATCAAATGATAATGGCAAATTGAGGTCAATAGGTCAGAGACGAAGAAACAGAACCTTGAACAGTTAAATAAACTAACACCACATTTGTGTAGACATCTCGTTATTGGCTGCCGACGGGTGTAGGAGGGACGTGAACTTCTTTGTGAAAAGAACGTTAACATGAACCCGCTTAATGCTAGACGTCAACATCAAGAGCAACGGCATTGAGCATCACATTAACAATCGCCGAGCTGTGACATGGTGAATCATCCGGCTGTCGCGTATATAGATCCTGTCCTTTCCATTCATCTTTTTATAGCTGACTTCATAAGACGCTATGTAATCATTAAAGAAGGAGGCTCTGAGAACACAAGCTGGACGTGTAACCTGAATATGTGTGTCAATGTTTGTGTGTCAATCCGAGCCTTAAAAAAGAGAGGATCTATACGTAAAGAGACGAGACAAGAGGAGGAGTAAAGAATAAAACGGGACAGACAAGAAGTGGAGCGCAATGTGACCTCTCTGGAGAGACTTGGGCTGGATCGATCCGCACACGTCTCTCAGCTCCAGGTTGTTCTCCTCTCGTGTCTGCTGTTCAATTTCGGAAACGTGAAATGAAAGTGTGTTTGCCCTTGTTTCCATTGGTTCTTGAAAATTGAAATGTGTTTTGTCTTTAACTCTTTCAATGCAAAAAGAAAAAATAGATTTTTAATCAAATGTGGAAAACAATGGAGGTTTAGCGTTGCTTTATTACATCCATAAGGAGAGTTTACCTTGAATCGTTCGCTGGTGCCTCCTGGCGGCGGGTCACGACGGTCCATGGGCCGTCGATCGATTCTCGCGTCTTCCAACCCCAAACGGCGACACACAAACTGAAATGTTTTCAATTTTCATAAGAATCAAAATGTTCACATTGTTTGAACGAAGCAGATTGATGCCGAAGAGAAAGCTCGTCCTTTTAAGAAACAACATTTACGTTCTCCTCTTCAAATACGAAACAATGGCCGTCGAGGCTCAATGGACGGGAGAAAGTATCGGTTTTCGGCCTCTTTGAAACAGCTGATCGGTACAATGTTTACGTTGATTGGTATCCGTGTCTTTGTCGATCAATTACGTCGTTCCTCTATTGGTTGGTGACGCAAAGAAACAGCTGACACACACGCGGCCTTACACACTGTTGCCGATTAAATGGATCTCGATTCGTGTGACGTGTCACGAAGAAAATGGCGAGTACGAGTCTTCCATTTCGAGATCTTTTGAAAGTGTAGGTGGAACATTTTAAACTGAAGTTGGTCGGTGCTCACGAAATGGAAGAACGAGTTTCTCTCGGTTAGTTGAGATCTGTCGTGTGTGTACGCGTAACCCACGGGATCAGTTTGTTTCTGCTCGACAATCACGGAAATAACGAGGTGATGCGTTTTTACACTTAATTGGACGCTGCATGTTTCGATTGCCAACAACAACCAAAAGAATCAATACATCCATCCTGCATTTCGTCTGTTTTTTTCAAATCCAAAATGGCTGGACCTACGAGTTCAATGACGTCATACGGTAACGCTGGGAGGGGGAGTCTCCTGCGAATTCCTGGAAACGTTTTCGCCAAAGAAATCGATGTGGAGATTGTCGTAACACAAAGAAAAAAAAAAGAGTGACAGGGTACGAAAAACAAACGAGTTGAGATCGTTTGAAATCCAGGATTCTTTTTCTGTTTTATGAAACTTCTCATCTGCATACCTGCCCCCTAGTGATTGATCCTCTGTGCGTCTTGTGGAACGTGAAACACGTTTTCTACTTACGATAGCAACATAAATAACGAAAGAAAACTTCCTTTCGTCCAAAACAAAATAAATAAAAGATTGGAAAATATAAAGACGAATTGCTTATCGATCGCGTGACACCCACAAACGTTCCACACAAAATGTTTAAAAGAAGCTTAAAAACATTTAAAAAAATCTTACGTGTGTCATGGCCGTCAAGGATGAGTATACGTCCGAGCTGAATTGAAAGCCAACTCCATCTAGTCTCGATAACTGTTCCTCTTATTTAACGGTATCGTGCACAGGTAACACAGACAAAGGGAAAGTTCATCCTCTTGTGTGTGTGTGTGTGTTTAAAACACACACATCGAAATGGAAGGAGCCAACAGAAGCGTTCAAAGAGAACGAAGGGAATCTCCCCGTAACACCAACTAAACACATAATTATTTGATTTTTTTTTTGGGCAGACAAATCGACCTAGTTAACAGCAGACAACATCTGCGAATGAAGTCGTTTGTCAGACGTTTTCATGAAACAGTGTTGCCAATATCAACTTATGACTTTTTAAAAAATATATTTAATGTTAAATCAGCAGATGTTTTCTTGTTATACTGAACTGGAACAGGTACACTGAAGAGTTAATGCAAAAACTATTTAAAAAACTAAAAAAACAGTGAACATGTCGCGTTGACACACATTCGAGAAATCGCAGACGACGGCTATGAAAATCGATTTGAATTGATGGCCACCTGTTGGATTGAAACTGTTATGTTTTTCTTTCAAAAGAAAGAATAGTTTGTTATAATCATAATTTTCAAAAACGAAATAAATAAAAAATGACTCTAACAGGTGTCGGCTAACGCGCGGAGCAATAGCCTTTCGGTCACGGTCGACACGTGACAAATTGGCCAATGGCGAAACGATTGCGCTCCCGTTTCTTTTTGGCCGCGGACGATTTGTTTATTCGTCCTGAAAAATTTTTTTTCACGATGGCGTAACGTGAAGATTATTGTGGTAAAAAAATCTCGGTCCAGCGAATGGGTTTAAAAAAAAGGAAATTCTGTTAGGGATGATGGACTTTCTTTTCATTTTGTCGACATATTCCATAAGCGATGCAGCGTAGCGGCCACAACTTTCTCTTAGCCAATAAGACGTTACCTCCCAACACGATAATCGCACGCCCCCCTTCGTCAATGGCACACACATCCAGAAAAAACGTGATTCAAACAATTTCGATTTTCTTCTTCTTCTCTAATTAATTTCTTTTTGATGTGTCCGATAGGGCGCCGGAAAAACCCCGTCTGCTTACGTCAGTCTACATCCCGCCATCATTTGAAAAAAAAAAGGCACAGTATAAAGCGTATAAAAACGACAGGAGATGAGGCCAAATAAGAAGATGTTCAAACGCGTGAAACTCTTTTCTCTTTGTTACTTTGTCGTTCCACAACCTTTCCAGCATGACACGAACAACGTCAAATTCCAACGTCCCGTATTTCTTTTTTGTTCCCAATACGGAACTCATTTTTCCCCCCCAAATAAATCAACGTTTCAAACATCACCAGCAATAACGTGAATTTTGCCCCTTCAAAAAGAAAGACATTAAATGTTAGCCCCTATATTTATAAAACCTCCTTTTTATGTATGGCATGCTGGTAGAGTGTAGGTCAAACGAAGAAGAGATGCTCTCGTCATTCCCACACTTGGTTCGGAGAAAGTTCTCTTCCCTCTTTGACATTCCATTTTCTCGTTTGTTTTCTTTCTTTTTCTTTTTTTTTTTTGAATAATAACAACAAGTCCCGCAAGCTCCGTATTCTAAATTTATAACTCTGTCCGCTCGTTTTCTTTTATTTAAATTAAAATTCTTACCGCTCAATTGTGGGCTCTGGCGGAGAAAGTTGGGCCCAAACGAACTCTGCGTTGCCGACAGCAGCCAATGACCTTTTTTTCTTCTTCTTCTTCTTCTTATTCCAGGTGAAAATTTCAACAACAACAAAATAAAAAAAGATTCTCTGTTTGATGTTGCTCACAGAATAATTTTTTACCTGTTGATCGTCTGCGTTAGCTGCGGGCCGTGGTGAAAGCTTTTTCTCGTGAAATGTTCAAATCCAAATATCGAAGTTGGAAAGTGAAGATCTATTCGTTTTGAAAGGACAAAGTGCTGATGTAAAAGCAAAGAAAAAAAACAAAAGACGTATACTTAAAAGTTGAAAATAAAAAGTTGTCACTTGCCGCGTGATTAATTATCGCCGCACCGCAAACGATACGTTTCAAATGGCAGCACTTTCTCCCACGTTGTTTGATCTCTCCTGTGGGCTTCCCCCATTCCCCCCTTTTCATTGGTACTCTGTTCGGTAAAAAGGAGAGGATGATGACCTGAAAAAGTGAAAATCCCTTCAATTTAGTTTTGATTGTGATTATGTTCAATACTGATGTCAACGGCCATAAAAAGTCAACATTAAAAATTCATTTTCTTGAATATTCGTGAATTTCTTAGCCGGGAATCACGGGAGACAACGGGAGAAAGTCTTTCGTTAACTGCATCACGTTATGAATTAAAAGACCGCATTCTATGCATGACGTGTATATAGTCTATACGACATAAAGGACTTGCACTTTCTCTGATTATCATTGAGACATAGGACGCAGATGATCTTTCATGGCGTTTGGCAGTTCATCTCAATTGTGCACCTCATTAAATTCAATGAAATTGTATAGGAAGACAAATTTAAAATAGGGATTATGAAAGTCCAGCACGCCCGCAGTTCCACCAAAAAGAGAACCTTTGAAATTGTGTGTCCCTTTCCCTTATTTATACACCAGATGGGATCATTGCACCGCAATTGACTCGCTAAAAAATTCTTTTTTCTCACACGTAGATATGCAAATGTCATTTGATAATTGAATTGCACCGCACGTTACGCTATTCACCGTTTGAACAGGACATTTGCCCCCACTCTGCACTTTAAAATGAAGAGCATTCAGAAAACGTGTATTACGCGTGATCACCATGTTCCAAAAAAATGCAGGGCGCTACGAGGAAATGGGGGTGAAAGTGAAGGGGACAATCGCACCGAACTTTTTCTTTCTCCCGTTTTTAATAGGCACAAAAAATAAAAAAATAAAATAAATAAAACAACATTTCAGGTTTCCTATAGATTAGCCAGAGGTAACATAACAAAGAGGTCTACGTGCGTCTGGTTCTATACACACACCAGACAGGCTCACCTCGTTTTTCTAGGTCAACATCATTCACGTTTTTTGATTAGATACCGTTGAATTCCGTCCGTTCCGTTACACGTACGAAGATTTGTTTTTATTTATTTTTTTTTTTTCTCTTAAATTTACATTCAATTTTTAGAGGGGGGGTTGCAATTCCTATCGTCAATAAACGAATTATCGTTGCGTGAATTCCAGCGTTCACCTGAGCTTTCGTCTGCTATACTCGTATGCTTTCTCCGCTGCTGGGCATCTTTCGGTTAAAGGTGTGATGGCTTATATTTCATTGGAGTCCCCCCACAAAAAAAAAAAAAAATAAAACGCAGAGAAAGGGAGAGGTGTGCATATACTATTAGAGAGAGAGAGAGAGAGGTAGGTGGGAGTTCTTCCTCTCAACTCACCTCAAAAAATAAATAAATATGTACTACCCGCTTGTGTGTGTGTGTGTGTGTATCTAATCTCGATGGCAGCCGAAAAAAAAAATCCTTTTTCGTCAAAATTTTGAAAAAGAGGTTGAACGAGGGGTGGTTCTTTCTCTTCCGGGCTCTTCCTTTCTCTTCTCCCCCCTCCTTCTCCCGACCGCACACTACTAGCGCATGAGGAGTATTTACCTTTTTTTTTTTTCCTTTTAACACACAAAAAAGAAAGAAAGAAGGGATACCTACATTTCTTCCAGGAGGATGGGCTATGCACAGTTGTCCCAGTGGCGGCACGGGTATATAAGGACGGGTGTCTGCGTTCCAGAAGACACAGAAACACACGTCGTCAGCAGCAAATACAGCGGCACAAGAAGAAGAAGCTTCTCTTGAAACACCTGCTATTCTCGTTTCGATTTTGAAAAAAAAAAAAACATGTCAATCAATCGATCGGTAAGTTCATTGTTTTTCGTCTTCAAAAAATGTCAAGTTTGTTCTGAAATAATCGGCCATGTGCCCCCCGCAGGCGCTGTTCACCTTATGTCTGCTGGTAGTGACCGCTTGTCTGGCCGAGCCCATCCGTGAGAAACGATCACGTAAGTGTTGACCTTAATTCTTTCGCCGGTTCATTCACAAACGATGAGCCCCTCTTCTCGTTGATGCACAAAATAGACGCACGTCAAATGAATTAAAATATCTATTCAAATTTTGAAAGAGAAACAGCAGTTTGTCCAGTTTTTGAGGCCTAAGAGGCTATCGATTAAGGTTACGCGTTTGAGCCACATGTGGGCTATAGAAGATGACCTGAATATTTTCGTTGCATCTCATTTTGATTTTCTTGAATTTTTCCTTGCCTCATCCCCGAAAAAAACAAAAGCGGATGGACATGGACATCATGACCACGGTCACGATCACGGACACGATCACGGACACGGCGGTGGCGCTCCCATTCACACACCCGATGTAGGTGCATCGGCTTACGGTGGTCCAGTGGCCGTCCCGTCTTACGACGCCCAACCGGCCCAGCAACATCACGACCATCAGCATCACGACGCTCAAGCGGCCGCTCCGTCTTACGACGCTCAACCGGCTGCTCCTTCTTACGACGCTCCTCAACAGCCGTCCTACGACGCTCCTCAGTCTTACGAAGCTCAAGCGGCGCCATCTTACAGCCCCCCGGCTCCTGAATATTCCCCACCAGCCCCTCAGGCTTACGAAGCTCAAGCAGCGCCATCTTACAGCCCTCCGGCTCCTGAGTACAGCCCACCAGCTCCGTCTTACTCCGCACCAGCACCTCAGGCGTACGACGCTCCGGCTGCTCCTTCCTACTCCGCACCAGCTCCTCAGGCGTACGAAGCTCCTGCTTACTCTCCTCCGGCTCCAGCTTATAGCCCTCCGGCTCCAGCTTATAGCCCTCCGGCTCCTGCTTATAGCCCTCCGGCTCCAGCTTATAGCCCTCCGGCTCCTGCTTACTCTCCTCCGGCTCCTGCTTACTCTCCTCCGGCTCCTGCTTACTCTCCTCCGGCTCCTGCCTATTCGCCACCGGCTCCTTCCTACACCCAAGCCGCCCCCGTTTACACACCACCCGTTCAGTCGTACTCCCCACCGGTTCAATCGTATTCCCCACCTGTGCAATCTTACTCGCCTCCGGCACAGTCTTACGGAGCTCCTCAACAGTCTTACGGAGCACCGAGACCCAGTTACGGAGCCCCTAAGGCACCCAAGAAGCCAAAGGGCAGCTACGGACCGCCTCAGCAATCTTACGGAGCCCCGCAAGCCACTTACGGAGCACCTATTCAATCTTACGCTCCTCCTCAACCGTCTTACGCTCCTCCTCAACCCTCGTACGCTCCTCCTCAACCTTCTTATTCACCACCGCAACCATCGTACGCTCCACCGCAGCCGTCTTACGCCGCCCCTCAGCCTTCCTACGGAGCTCCTAAACCCTCTTACGGTGCGCCGAGGCCCAGTTACGGAGCACCCAAGGCTCCTAAGAAGCCCAAGTCGAGCTACGGACCTCCTCAGCAATCTTACGGGGCTCCTCAGCCGGCTTATCACGCTCCCGCTCCTGCTTACGCTCCTCCTCAGCCCATCTACAGCCCGCAGCCCGTTCAGCAGCAAGGTTACGGCCGTTAAACATGCACGAGCGTGAGTTCGCTGGTTGATTCACGCTAATGCAGCAGCTGACGATGATTACTCACCTTTACACACACAGCACTTCTCCGACTTTGTTTTGTTTTCAAATTTCTTTTAGTTTTCTCACGCTGCAGTCATTCTTCTTTAACTATCGCCAGTATATCTTATATTTACCACCAATACCAAAAAAAAAAACAAGGATTTATAATAATTTTGAATTTTTTTTAAAACATCAACTTTTCATCAAGTTTAATTATACCCGGTCACCTTCCTTTTGTTTCCCCCCTCACCTTTGTTTGAATTCCTTCATTCTTTTGCAGATGATTCATTTTTTTTTCTTCTATAAACGATTGAAATTGTTTTAGACAACATGTCGGATGTCCCCCGCTCAGATTGAAATATTTTGCCTCTCAACATCGTCTGTTGTGTATGACTATTTTTTGCAATCAAAAGGAAATGAAAACAGAAATACATCTAAAAGGTATTCAAGCATCTTTATAGCCTGAGGGCTTTTACCTAGCATCAATTGGACGATCTAACCGATGTGAAACGTTGATTTAATTTTTTTAAATTTAATTTATTCACCGGTCCAATGTCCTGTACAACGAGATCCAAAACACACACACACACAAAAAAAAACAGGTATGCAAATGAGGACCAGAAAAATTTCGATTTGGAAACAATTCATTGATTTACTGATTGTTACTTCGATTCGTTTTTGGAACTTTAGAAAGTTAAAAATGTCCACACAATTTATTTTTGTTGTTGTCTCGGCGACCAAAGTATAAAAAGCGTTCGGCCCCCATGCAAATTGACTAATGGGTCGGCGTGAACGGACGCGAGTCGCTCCCTTTGCCGATATGGCCCACCTTAGAAAGAGAAAAGTCTGGGCATTATTTGTCTACTCTATATATGTAGTAAAAAAAAAAAAAACACGTTGCAACACGCCCCAACTTGAACTCTCTCGTTTTCTCATTTGAAGGTTAAATGCAAACACGTTCGAATTGCGGACACGTTTCCCGATCGCTAAATTGTTTTTTTTTTTGAGGGGATTTTTTGCACACACCTTTCTCCTTTGCGGATATACACGTGGCAGTCGTTCACCTTTTAAATATCACAATTTAGAAAATGATTTAAATCTGAAAAAAAGCGAAGGTAAGGGTAAGCAAATATGACACCTGTCTGTACATGCCCGTCAGGCTGTGACATGTCGAGTCCACTACAGACAACAAAGAAGAAAAGGAATTTTCATTGACGTTTTGCTTTTGTTTTTTTATCTACTACCTTTACGTTATTCATTTGTTTTTTTTCCCTTTAACGTAAAGACTCCCCTCTCTTTATGGAAGATAGTCTGGGTCACGAAACTTGTTTAAATCCTGAACCAATCAGATGTGAAAAAGTCTATACTTTCCATGTATAGGAATAACGCAATTATACGATTTGAATTCTATATATTAGTTTTATACATTTATGGTGTATTATATTAGTAGATAATATTGCAGTTTGTCACATATAAAAGGGGAGTCTATACATCGATGATTCCGATTTACGATTCACACCTTTTTATTGGCCCATCATGATCGTTATAGATTTTAAAATATTTTTTATGTTTGTTTTAAAATGTTTAATAGCATTCGTTTTCCATTTTGCTTCTTGCCCTCGTTGCAATTGCAGTTGAATGTGTCCGTTAGATTGCCAGAGGCGTTTCACCTGCGATGCAAGTGGCAATTACACGAAAGACGTGATCGATACACGCATAATATATACGTTCATTAAATACGCGATGATGATGACACGTGACCGGATTTTCAAATAACCCTTCCACAATTGGTTTGTTTCAGCTTCATTTTCACCACACGCCGATGGCGATTGCGTCATTGAAAAAGTTCATACACAAGAAAAATGGCATCGAGCCGGTAGGACGTCGGAATGAAACCGTCATCCATATCGGTCCCTTCTAATTTATGTTTGAAACATTTTTGAAAGAAAGAAAACCGCTTTCGCTATATGTCGTCTGATGGCGCCGGTAGCCCATTGTTTTGATTTTAAGTTGTGTTCTTCTTTTGAAAGTTGTTCATCTCCATACAGTCTCTGGTTCTCACGTAGATAACACGAACATCGTCGCTGAGTCTGTATACCCAAACTCAATGGGAAAACCAGTTTTCAGGCTTGCATTTTAAAAACAAAAGACGGTCTAACCGTATACGGCTGTTTTGACATTATCCATGTGTCTATAGATGCAAAAGAAACTACAAAGGGGAACGGGCAGAATGCCGCCGTGGATGTTTGAACCCGAACACCCGGAATATAATATACGTAAACGAGATGCAGAGAAAGAATGTATATATAACAAGGTGGAGGGAAAACAAAACAAAAATGAAAGTGAACATTTTTATTATTTTGGACCGGATTTTGTTGTTGTTGTTCAACTTTCATTTGACCCCGAGTAATTTGCCTACTGGGCTGCTGATATGTAATTAAAACAGTTTTATAGACATTAATTGATGAACGTATAGTGTAGTCAAACATATATACGATCGTCCAAAGGCTGTTGAAATTAAAAAAAGAAAAGCGGACCTTTCTTATATACGTGTGATTACGCAATGCGCGTGTGTGTGCAGCTATTGTTTTGCCATTCAAATTGGGGAGATGTTGATGAAGCTCATTGTAATGTCGGTTCATTTGCATTTTTTATTTGAAAAAATTCTCTTTCTCTTCTTGTCAATTTCAGTGACCTAGTAGTACAGGAGCTATTAACCCTTAAAAAAAAAAAAAGTTTGAATGGAACAGGGGGTCTCCTTTCTCAATGCGGGACAGAATCGGCCGTGACCCGCTAGACGAACTAATTAATAAAGTTATTACCGGTATATGCATATTATATACGTCTGCTATAATGTCTATACACTATATACGTATCCTGGCCATTCATTTGTTTCTACAACACACAGACGTTGAACTATTCAAAATGTCGGCCGGAGGCGTCCACACTGTGTCTAAAATTACGTAATAACAAAAACAATTGCATAAAACTGGCCATGGTCAACCACATCATTATAATTTTTCACCATTTTATTTCAAAAATAAACAAACCATCAAAATGAAATACCACACACAACGTGAGTGTGTGTGCGCACTGCTATCTAACCGCTGTACGTATATGCAAATGAACAGTGTGTCAAATGACCGTTACGATATAATCACGAGATGTTGTCTTCTTGTCCATTTCGCTATCTCAGTTATCCCCCCTTTATCCCTCAAAATAATGTCTGCACTTTGATTGCGTTGCAGAGATTGAGAAATGGGGAAATCTCTTTGTGTTTTTTATGTATTTTTGACCCTGCTGGTAAATAGAAAATTAAGAATGCAACTTGGTCCAGTTGATTTGCCCGCAGCGTGAACACGCCGGTTGCGACATTTCGCAAAACTCTCACCGATGCATCAACCTCTGAAAAGGGAAAAAGAAACTATAGGCAATTCACGTTTGACCGGTGACTCGGTTCACGCATTACTTCGTGTGTGTAACGCGCGCAGACGGGAGTAGAAGAGGTACCGTGTCAAGGTCTATCCGCCCATCCAAAAACCACACCGGTTGAAACCAAACAAATTTCTATTTTGCTTTTATATTATATATAGAGAGAGAGACACTATATAGAACTATAGATACATCGGCCGCCTATATGTTCACCTGGGCAATTTGCATTGAATAATTCTATAAAAGTAGCTGATGTGTGTAACCAAATTTAAGCAACGTTGACCTTTCACTTTTTTTTTGAGAGAGGGGGATTTCAATGATGTTGCCATTGTCAGGGCTATGACTATACAGCGTGAAAAATGAGGTCAATTCCTGGTAATATGATAAACACAGGTGAGAAAACGGACGATCTCTCTGTTTGTGAGCCAATTGGCTCATGTGCAACAGCCCTGATCATGATTCTGTTTTTGGCAGGGTAAAGGGCGTTCGTCTATATACAGTTGGTGAATTCACGTGTCAGACTCGGAGAGAAAGGGACAACGAAAGGGAGAGTGTTCTGCCTTATAACTCAGGACAGACAGTCGAGACAGAGGAAATTCAATTAACATTTAAAAATGAATGCCAATCATCTTTTTGAGACAGCCTTTTTCATTTGATTCCATTTTTAAAATCTTGCACACGTTGGATGTTGCGCATTGATTCACCAAACAGAGAAATCCAGACGATTAAAAATCAATTCATTTTGCTGTCTGAAATGAAATTTGCATAGATTCTAATTACTCAAAAAAAAATCGTTGTGTGTGTTCCCGGTATATATGAGCTTGGCACACACACACACTGGACTCTCACAATTATTTCTCTTTCTCTTTGGCTTCCATTTCGGATATACGGTGGAAGAGAGAGTTCAGCTCTCGACCCGTCGTCCTTGGATTTTTTTCATCAACAGGTGAATGGTTCGTGCACCTTTGATGCACATTTCAAGGGAGCAAGAGTTTCGTGAAACAAGCAGCGCACGGAAAGTGTTCTACTTTTGCAGCAGAGCCGATGGATGGCTGGGCTCGAGACTCCATTCAACGGGCAATGTGACAGGTACATTCACCTAAAACCCCATTGCCGCACCTTCTTTTCTAATCGGCGTGCGTGTCTCTCTCTGTCTAGCGCGTGTATATAAAGCTTCGGCCGGCATTTGTTTCAGACATCGAACAGCCCAGCAAGCGGATACAGTCATCTAACAGTTTTAACAGCCGAGCATCTGCACGTTGAGTGGAAAGATTTAAAAATTTCAATCGTTTTATTGCGAATCTCTGTACCCACTTCAAAAGTTTGATAACAAACAAAATGGCAGTCAAGTTCTCTGTAAGTGAAAAATTTTTTTTTTTTATCGATTCTTAATGGTTATACTGATTGGCTTCCACGGTTGTTGAAACTCTCATTTGTTTCCTTTGTTATATAGATCCTGCTCGCCGTCTGTGTGTGTCTAGCAGCGACATCCGCCAAGAAGAAGGGCGGAAATGATTGTAATAAATTCAAGTTTTAAATGTCCATTTTTCTTCTAAAAAAAACAAAACGAAACATTGATTTACAGATGGAAGTTATGGAGCCAGTTACGCCCCCCGCTTATCCAGCCCCCGCTTACTCAGCTCCTTCCTATTCAGCTCCTTCCTATTCTGAACCTTCCTATTCAGCTCCTTCTTATTCTGAACCTTCTTACGCTGAACCTTCTTACGCTGCTCCTTCTTACGCTGCTCCTTCTTACGCTGCTCCCGCATACTCTCCTCCTGCCTACTCTGCTCCTTCTTATTCGGTTCCTTCTTATTCGGCACCTTCTTATTCTGCACCTTCCTATCCTTCCGGTAAAGGTAAAAAAGGCGGCAGAAAAGGTAGAAAACCACTGAAGGAATTATTGAAGGCCATCAAAGGCAGCGATATTGACTTTCACGCCCTCGTTGCAACCCTTTCTTCTTTAACAGGAGACTATTCCGCAACTTCCTACGACTCTTACTCCGCACCGTCGTACTCCGCTCCATCGTACGCCGCTCCATCTTACGGCAAAGGAAAAGGCAAGAAGGGAAGCGGATATTCTAGCTACCAGCAGCAGCCATCGTACGCTCCAGTCTACGCCGCCGCCCCGGCTTACTCCGCACCGGTTTACTCCGCACCGGTGTACTCGGCTCCAGTTTACGCTGCCCCGGTTTACGCCTCAGCTGGCAAGGGTAAAGGCAAGAAAGGAGGTAGTTACGCTCCTTCTTACCCTGCTCCTTCCTACTCCGCCCCGAGTTATTCCCCACCCGCCTACTCTGCCCCGAGTTATTCCGCACCCGCCTACTCTGCCCCGAGTTACTCTGCACCCGCCTACTCTGCCCCGAGTTACTCCGCACCCGCCTACTCTGCCCCGAGTTACTCCGCACCCGCCTACTCTGCCCCGAGCTATTCCGCACCCGCCTACTCAGCTCCGGCTTACGAGGCACCTTCTTACACCGCCCCAGATTACGGAGCTTCGTCTTACGAAGTTCCTAAACCAGCTTATTAGGTATTAAACAAATAATTGTAGTAGAAAGAAGGGGGGCAGAAAGAAAAGAAAGAAAAAGGAAGTCGGATTGATTTTTTTGCTTGTGTGTTCCCGGCCTCTTAATTCTAATTCTTTCCCCCCACCCAACCCCCTAAACTCAGAGATATATAATATTATACGTCATCAGAGATATTTCAAACAAATGATTTGAAATTGTATGCCAATATCTTCTACCCCCCTCCCCTATACTCCATCCACAAAAAATCTCTTTTTCTTCATTTTCAGCCAGAGTCCACTCAGTTTTATATATAATATTTAACATCAATTTACATGGCAGTCAACCATTCATGAGTGTATATAATAATATATAATATATATTATCTAATTCTGATCGCGCTCAAATTAAAGAAAAATATTGTCCAGGTTTAAATGTCAAAAACATTAAAATCTAAACGATAAATCCGCCCAAATACCCCCCGACCAGATTCTATATATATATATACATCATATTTTCACCTTATATATTATACACATGTATTTATATATATTTGTATGCTCGAGTTGATCGAATAACATTTATATATATTTAATTGCCAAATATACCGTCTCGACCGAGACCCACACATTGAACCTGCTCGTTTTGTTTTTCCTCGTTCGTTTCATTTCACGGTCTCATTTCGGTGTAGTCAATTGATATTATAGGATACAAAATCTAAAGAGTACATTGACCTATATATATATATTTGAACTAACCAATCCACTTTCAGAAAGCAACAATAGAAATGCTGGTTTGCTTTTTGTTTGATAAGGAAACGTGCTGAATGCAATCATTTCTTTAAGCTCAATGGAATTGTTCCGACACAGGTGAGACTCATTTGTATAGAAAGTGAAAAGAAAGACTTTGGTGCTGTATAGAGAGAGAGTGATCGTCCAATTGCGTCATCGCTGTCAATGGGGGTTATTGCCGGTTATTGGCCGGCAAGTCCCGACAGGTTTCGTTTTGGGAGAAAATCATGTGGTGTGAGTATTTTATATTTGTTTTAAAAATAAATAAATTTAAAACAAAATGGGGGCAAGACAAACAACTTGAAACAACCAGCAGTAGATGGGGCTTCCAGTTTGAGTGATGAAACGCAAAGGTGTATATCCAGGTAGACTTAGCCTACATCTTTTAGCTAATAAGAGAAGAACTTTGTGAGCAGTTACACAATAACTGTAACACCTGAGACCCACATTGTACATATAGCATTACATTTGCATGCGAAAGAATGTGTATGTCAACGACGGGGGCTACATATACATTTTAAAGAAATAAATGTAGCAAAGTGTTCAGTTTCGTCTTTTTAGTCAACAGGTGTTTCAACAAAGAAAAGAAATGAACATGAAACTCTTGTTTTTATTTATCGTTTGAAACTATATTACGTATATATAATACACCCGGAGCTCTTTAACCATTTTTTAAGAATAATGAGACTCTCGTTAACTAAGGACATAGATGCCAGAAAGAAACGATTTGAATCGTTTAAAGCTTTTTTTTCTTTTTAAAAAAACTGAACTTCTTTTTGCTTTTTCATGGGCAACATCGAATGGCTACTGATTACAACCCACAGAGCGCGCTCCAGGTATCATATCCCGCGCGCTGTCTAATTTTAAAAACCCACCAACGTTTATTATTTTCAAAGGAAAACAGCGCCAGTGGCGCTCTAATTTGCATAGACGAAATAAACAAATTTTTTCGACTAACGCGGGAAGTTCTTGCGCAAAAATAAAAACTCTGATCGACAGAGATAAAAAAAGAAAAATGTTAAGAGTTTAGAAAGCGAGCTCTTTATAATATACAAGGGACGCAATGACGCAGCGAATGTTTCGTATCTATGCTTTCAAAATTGTGTGTAAAGTCTAGTATGTATGCATCACACATAGGCACTGCATCGCAAAACAAAAAGATGGATATCATTTTTTTGGACGACAGCATTCCCCGCCATTTGAACAGCTTGTTTTTGTTTTTCCTTGTTTTATATATTGTCCCGATTTCGGGGCCGGCTGCAAATTTAAAACATTTCGTGAATAAATTATAAAACACGACGTTAGAAGTTGGCCGAAATTATTTCAAAAATGCGCGCACGGTTGGTGTTGGCAGACTGTGCGGTTAGAGTATCCACTATCACGCGTGTCAAATCTGCTGACGCGTGAAATTTGGGGGAGAAACAAACACTTCAATGTGTCCGCTTTAAAAGAAAGTTTATGTTTGTATAAGAATCAGTAGATAATAGAGCAGCACCTTCGTTCTTTGTAGATAGAAAACAAGTTTATTTCACCCGGATCAACTCTTTTCCGTCCTTAATCGTGAATAAAGGCCAGTTGGTTACACATGCATCATTTGCATATTGCGATGAAATGCTTGCGCATCACAACGTTTTTGAATGCACGCGTTTCAATGTGTGATATATGGACGATTGGTCATGCTGTGAAAGTCGAACAGCCATTTGTGATTATATACCCGGCTGTGCTGTGTACCACTGGGATAACTGGTACGATGGAAGGAGGAATTGTTCAAGCTTTATCCCCCCAGAGGCGGCCAGTACCTGGCGATACAAGAGGACTCCACCTTTATTGCATATAAAGAAAGGAGGTTCCAAAAACACGATTTAAGACGCGCTCTTTTTACGCAAACAATTTACGAATAAGGCAGTTTGTTTTTCTGATTTTTTTTTTGCCAATGACTCCACTGTCGTGTAGAAAGCCGTGACCGGTACACACGTGGTCCTTTCACAATGTGCGGTTCTCTGCTGCGATAAAAATGCTGAGAGGTGGAAACCCAGTAGTGTACAGAATTTGAATGGCAAGGTGCCACATTTCGTTTTGTCGGGGATTCTATAAGACTCGATGAACTTTAAACGTGATTCCCTTCTCTCCAGCTCATCTTATATTCCTGAAGATACTGGACACTTATTTTCTATAAGTGATCTGCAAAACGAATGCAAAAGTTCAAAAGGAAAATGTTAATGTCAGGGATCGGTAATTCACACAAAATCCCGTATATTGTCAATTTTGTATTTTTATTGTATTATTAGCATATATTTGCATATAATAAAATATAACTGCAATTCATGAAGCTCCTTCTTAGGGGTAGCCTTCTATATATGATGGTATATAGAAAGGAACGTTATACGTTTTTGTACATTATTTAGCAATACGTGGCGC